>NW_019390391.1:0-3243 GCF_000671375.1 Centruroides sculpturatus
GATTGTGTTATGGATGGTTCGATAAACCATATTTGCCATTATAAATGTTTTTTAAAACAATATCTTGAAGTTCGAAGAAATAAATTTTATTTTTTTCTTTTGCCAATGGGGAGAGTTTAAGCCTCTGTAGCTCGCTGTGGATCCGTCCCTATGCTATTGGATATTCTGCAATTTATAATAAATACGTTGATCTCCAGGACTTCTCAGAAGTCAAAAAAGACCTGAGCCACTTATCTTTTTGAAGTCTTCAGTTTATTATTTAAAAAAAAGCAAAATATGCTTAAAAACTATAAGTAATATTTTAAAAAATAAAATTCAACAAAAAATAAAGGTTTTAAATAAGAAAAAAATATAACAAATACTGTATTTTTGAGACCCCACAAATGGAATGCATTTTTTTAAGACTTACACATTATATAAACATATCATTACTTGTAAATATTTTTTCTTATAACTTATGATTTAAAATTACAGAATCCTTCTCGATTATTCTCTTGTTAATCTTTTTAAATTATAAATGCCATAGCATAATTGCATTTATAAATTTTCATAGATCAACTATAATTATTGCGTTTATTTCATTGATTTCCATAAATTTGTAGTCAACAAATGCCAGTGATAATAATAATTTACATTACATTACTGAATAGATTCGAAATTATATTTGAAAATTTTCAAAGTATCCAGCAGGGAGCATTCAATTTACATACCAACTGTTATTTATCTTCATATGTGTTTGCGAGTAGCTACGAGGATGCATGATTTCAGATCTACCAGAAAAATTTTTATGATTTTTCTTGTCTTTAGTATTTCGAAAATCGTTTAGAAGAAAATTCAACTTTCAAGGTTATTATATCTCGTTTATATACTTGTTATCCTGTCTTATAAAACTATCCCGTAAAAGAAATGGAATATAGGATATCTAGGTTATTTAAAAGCCTATAAAATATTTGAATTTTTTTCATTTTTTAAAACTCTTATAGGTTCTTTGAGGGACCTTTTTGAAGAGGTCAAAAATTTAAGAGTACCAAGAGTTTCTAAATTCCATTTTTTTATATCAAAAATTTAAAAAAAAGGGAAATTGAATATTATAATTTTATATATTTTTTCAATAATAATAATTTAATTCAAATATTTATCTTTTATTAAAATAATTGAATTTGTTTTCCGGCGGATATCTGTACTGACCTGCTTTCTCCTCTTTTATAATTGAATTACTGCAATTAAGAAACAAACTGCTCAAAATAAATTTAAAAAAATAACTTATATGACCTATGATATCGTATATATAAATTATTTTTTATGATAAATGAAAATAAAATATATTTATAACACTTATCAATGTACCTTAACAGTTCGAATTCACTTTAGAATATTTAATCAACTTTACATCACAGTAAAATATTTAATCAGTTGCCTATTAAAAGAAAATAATAGATTAATGAATATTTGATTTCATTATCTTTTAATAAATTGATTATAGTTATATATACATTAAATTAGTCTTTGATTAATTGTCATTTATATGTCATTAAGTTTTACTTATTAGGCAGCATCTGTTACCGAACAGGTGTCGAAAACGTCATTATATACACATATGTTAGTTAGCAAATTATTGTTAAAAATTGATATAAGTATGATAATTAATCATTTTTTCTTCGATAATTTCGATAATTTGGTATAATAAGTCAATCATTTAAAATTATAAATCAATTAGATTTCGATTGTTTTGATGGACACACACTTAATTATTAAGGATAAAGTTATGGGATTGAAATTTATATTTGTATAAAGTACAGTCAAAGTTCGATTTAGTTTGAAGATAACAGTGTCATTTGCAATACAACAATCATAAATTTAGTAATTCACATATTTTTGCAGGGGTCTGTTTCTATTTAATATTTATGGGAAAGATCTGTTCACGAGTATTTATTGATCCTTTACCAGGGTGGCTTTATTTAGGAAAACGCTACATCGAAGTTTGATTATATTAGTCAAAGTTTTATTAATACAATAATTATATTTTATTTCAAGCAAAATTATATAAAAAACTCATTAACTCATTTAAATTCTTTAAACTGAAANATAGCCTATATAAGATGGCCAAAAACTCAGTTAACTGTATTTTTTTTGTTTGTGTTCTAGATACATTAGTAAATATGAATAGTAAACTGAACTTAGAACAAGAAATGGGAGTTAAAGTACTTGCAGGTTTGTAAGTAATAAAGCATTAAAATATAACATTAGTGTCATTTATACAATAGTTAACTGACTTTTAGGTCATCTCGTATGTTAATAACGTTAAAAGGGTCAAAGTAATAAAAAAATAATTGCTTTAATTTATTTTCCCGATAAGATTTCTTTAAGAAAAATGTATGAAATATATCAAAATTAGCTTTAAAAGTTTTTTAAACAACAAACCATTTAAACGAGAAAGAATCATTTATAGAATTTTAAATAAATATAAAATGTAGGAAAAACAGTGCATTTAGCCTTAAAAATAATGGTGATGAAGAAATTCCATCTCCCAAACACGACAGAACTCTATTAACGAGAGTAGCAATTTACATGTTATTTGCATTTCATAATAGCTATTTCAAGGAAGATTAAGTGATTTAACTTTCTTTTATTTATTACAAAATACGGATAATGGACCTTAGCTTCTGTGTTACTGTTTAGCTTTAAAAAATTACTACACTTAACGAAAATATGATATATAGAAGTTTAATACATTTTAATTTAGAAAAATATATGATAATGGTTTAATTTTTAAATTTTACTATTTTTATATAATGTTATTAATAATATTATATATTAAAATCGTTTAATCGTTTATTTTTAAACAGTTAAATCATCAGATTAAATGGAAATGTTTCAACAAAATAATTATTTTAAAATATTGCATTATAATTACGATACTTTCTGATATAAAGTTACTAAACATTAATTAAATACATCTAAAAAGAATACTAAAATGTTGTTGTACTTTCATCAATTCTATTTAATCCTTGAACGAATTAAGAAAATTTATTGAATTGATCTATTCTAACCTATAATTTCTCTGGTATAAAAAAAATATTCATCACCTTAATTTGTGTGTGGTTGCCACAGCTACCATCTGTAACTATAGAAATTTAACATAAAATTACTTGTAATTATTGCATCTCTATAGAAATATTTCCTGTCTCTCATTTTATGGGTAATACAAGAACATTAAATTTTCATTAATTAATTTTTCTTGAG
>NW_019390392.1:0-3237 GCF_000671375.1 Centruroides sculpturatus
AAGTGTAACGATAATGTTTTTTTGATGTTTAGACCTGTTTATAAGAAAATTTATCTTCTAAACAATAAAAATGTTACTCGAAATCACTTTCTTTATTATTAATCTCTGACGAAATGAAAGAGAAGCGGATCAGGCATTGCCTGAAGCCTTTCACATAATTGTAGCATTCAACCTTTACTACAATCGCTTATGGTCTCCCGTTTCCTAAATCTTTAACAAAAATGTGATGGATACTAGAAGATTTTACTGATTTTTATTAATTTAACGATGTATTATTGATTCTAAGCGTCAGCAGTTAATAAACTGTAAAGATTTTCTGTCTAATCAAGATTCACACGATAAGCTTATAGTCATTGTTGTGAATTATTGCTTCAATTATAAAGTACTTAAGAATGATTTTAAAAAAAGTGAATATAAACAGGAATAAAAAACAATTTTATAACTTTTATAATCTGTATAATTTATTATTATATAGAATTTTTCTTCTCAACATGGAAAATTTTTGCTACTTTTTCGTATTAAAGTTAAATTCAGTTCGATTAAATCATTAATTGGATAGATTTTTACGCACGAAATGATTTAAATATCTAAAATAATAAAATTACATTAAAATTTTATTAGAATATATTTTTCAATTTATTAAATTTTGAAATTTCTAAAAGATTTTTCAAGAAAAAAATTTTTTCAAACACACAAAAATTTTTTAAATTAATATCATTAATGAAATTTAATTTAAAATTATATAAAAATTTTCAATGTAATAAAAAAAGTATTTTTTATTACATTAAAAATTATAAAAAAATAAGCTTTTTCGATTTAAAAAAAGTATTTAAATATCGAAAAAGCTTATTTTTTTTATTTAAATAAGAAGAAACTGTTTTCTTTTAAACCTTTCAAACAGGAGATGAAAATTATAATGAAGAAATAACGAGTTTTATTTATTTTCTTCTTAAAAATAAATTAAAATTGTTGAGAAAATATTTTAAAACATAAAATATTATATTATAATTATGTAAATAAAACACTTCAAAACTAGGAATTTTGTAAATACAATTTATTTCAAAATGTGATTTGAATTGAAGGAGTTTTCATACTTCATGCCATAGCATTCGAGTTTTCTTTGTCGTTGATTTCGAGCAAAATAAAACGTATAAGAATGTTTCATAAGTCTGGAGCCATAGCAGTTATGTTAATCTTTGTTTATTCTTTCACAGGTAAAGAATGGCGCTGAGTAAGGTGGAACGAATTCAAGTTATTTTAATGGTGGAAACCCGGTCTCAGCGAGAAGTCGTCCAAGAATTTAATAGGCTGCATCTAGACTTCCCACTAATCAATGGTCAGGATACAGCAGTCTGGATGCAGCCTGTTAAACTCTTCGATGACTTCTCGCTGATGCGAATCCCTATCATCAAAATAACTTGAATACGGTTCCTTCTTACCTAGCTCCATGCTTTACACGTAAAAAAAGTAAACATAACTCATACGGTTCCTAACTTATAGTATTTATACACAGGGTATCCCATATTAAAATATAAACTTATATATGTATTATTCACGTTTCTGTAAATAATTTGATTAATTAATGCGATGCTAGGATGTACGACCTTTAATTAAACCCATTACAGACGGGTACGACCCGCAATTGGCTCGAGCAACATTGTTTATAGACTATTCATTATAAAAGATGATGGTTTGAATCTCATTTAGACCTCATTTTTTATAATATAAGCGGATATAATTTATGCACATGGTTTCAATATAAGGCCTCATCTAGGCCTAATAAATAGGTAAATATTCTTTAAGTAACGTTGTACTTTTAATGAAACACTACTTCATTAAAATACTGTGTTGATTACACTTATAAGTTATAATAATAATTACACTTATTTACATTTCATAATGATTTTAATCGTATTTAAAAGGTATGTTATTATACTTGTAACGTAATATTTTACATTTATAAATATTCATAATAATAATAATAATAATATATAAAGTGTATGTTTATTTTACTTAATGTACATTCAGTGTATAATGTTTACTTTATAACACTCAATTCCATATATTCGATATATCAAACAAACAAATTTGAAACTTGGAATGATATATTTATACCTTTCATTGATCGCTCAAAGCAATAAATTTGAAATTTTTGCTGTAAANATAATAATAATAATAATATATAAAGTGTATGTTTATTTTACTTAATGTACATTCAGTGTATAATGTTTACTTTATAACACTCAATTCCATATATTCGATATATCAAACAAACAAATTTGAAACTTGGAATGATATATTTATACCTTTCATTGATCGCTCAAAGCAATAAATTTGAAATTTTTGCTGTAAAAGGAAGAATATTTTTTGTGTTTTTTTTTATATCATTTTTATTTTATTAACAATCAGAATTCAGTTTTTTTCTTTTGTTGGTGTATATATTTGTGCTAAATTGTTTACTTTTATATAAAAATTGTATTATGTATCTACAATTTTAATTTTTTATAAAGTGCTATAAACTATTCTTTCAGTAAGTAAATGTATAGTTTATTATATAAAGCAAACAGCAATTTTCTTGCATCAATTTTTACTTTCCTTGCTGTTATATATAACAGAGGGAATGTATAGCAATCGGTCAAAGAATGACCCCTCCAGAGATTTTCACATTTTTGGACTCAGAGCACCTTGAAACGTCCGGAAATATAGAAAAATTTTGGGTCTTTTCCCTGTATGTATGTGCGTGTTTTTGTGAACGGGGACATAATTTTATTCGCCTATTTTATAGCTTAATAACTCCTGTACCTTTTGTTGAACATTTCTGAAATTTTGCAAAGAGGTTTGTGTATTAGGAGGATAAATCCTATTAAAATTTGGTAGTTAAAGGTGAAGAGGGTGAGGTACTAGAGGCATCAATTTTTACTTTCCTTGCTGTTATATATAACAGAGGGAATGTATAGCAATCGGTCAAAGAATGACCCCTCCAGAGATTTTCACATTTTTGGACTCAGAGCACCTTGAAACGTCCGGAAATATAGAAAAATTTTGGGTTTTTTCCCTGTATGTATGTGCGTGTTTTTGTGAATGGGGACATAATTTTGTTCGCCTATTTTATAGCTTAATAACTCCTGTACCTTTTGTTGAGCATTTCTGAAATTTTGCAAAGAGGTTTGTGTATTAGGAGGATAAATCCTATTAAAATTTGGTAGTTAAAGGTGAAGAGGGTGAGGTACTAGAGAA
>NW_019390393.1:0-3269 GCF_000671375.1 Centruroides sculpturatus
TATTAAAAACTAAAATTTATTTGTTTGTAAGCTTAAAATAGATATTAACCGTATATTATTAAAAATGCATTAATAAATAAAATACAGAACCGGGAATGGTAATTTACGGTTTAGCGTAGTGAGAAGTAGATTCGGAGACAAGTAAATTCGACTTACGTCGTTCTGCTGGAACCAATTACCGACGTAAGGCGAGGTATACCTGTATTTTGTTTTTAAATTCTGTTATTAGTTGGATTAGATTCTTTGAGTCATTTTTACAAATTGACCAAATGTTTTCAATCGGAGCAGACAAGACTGGTGAATTTTCAGACCAAACGAAAAGCTTTATTTTTTTAATGTAACCATTCTTTGACATTTTGCATGCATGAGCTTTATCTTCAACCTGTATAAAGATTATATCATCATCTTGAAAACGGTCTTCCATTTTTGAAATGAGAAGATAATCTAAAATATCACCATTTATTGTCTTACAATTTTACAAGTTTTATTACAATCTAGTGAACTTCATACCATAACTTTAGTGGGAAATTTAATGACTCGTTAAACAATCTAGATTGTTGGTTTTACATTTCAAGCGCCAAACGTTTCCTCCGTAATTTACATTAACAGAAAATATATTGTTGTCACTAAAATGACTTTGCCATTTTTCGGGTGTAAAAACAGTTTTTTGGTACAAGTTAATCGATTATTCTTTTGAAGTTTTCTCAGAAGAGGTTCCTATCTTGGTTTGGCTGCATTGCAACCCATCTCATTCGAATAATTGTGAACTGTTGTTGTTAAAATTGTCCAATCACAGATTTAAACTCTGGTATTTGTTGAAAGCTTGCATGTTTATTGTTTTACAATTTTTCTAAGTGCTGATTTCTGTACTTTCTAAATAAATTTTTCATGGCCAGAGTATTTTTCAACATTTTAACTTTCAGTTTCATTAAATTTTTGAATTATGTTTTCCACTTTAGACTGCGAACAATTCACTTTCCTCCCTATTTCTCTTTACTTAATATTTTCTTCATGTAAATCAATAATTATAACTTTTTGTTCCGCGCTTAATTCGATTTTACTCTGCTTTTGTGACAATGCTGGATTTTTTAGAAATTAATATTTTTAGATAAAAATATAGTCTAAAAGACAAGGCTAAATATTTTCTTATTTAGTTTTTTTCATAGTTTCTTCTTTCATCTAGTTATTATCATTTAAAGTTGGCACATTCTGATAAAGTTAAATTCTTCTAAACTTCTCGAATTGACTGTAATTGTTGAATAATTAATGGTATAACTGTGTTATATTTGATACTGTGGAAAAGATAAAACGGAGAATTCCCAATTTCAAAGACATCACATATCGAGCTATTTTAGTCCCAACCCCAATTGTGTTGAGACAGAGTGATTGCATTAAATTCATGTGACGAAAGTTAAAATCCTACTTGAGATAATCCGGATTTTTAAGTAAATATTATCCCGTAATAAAACTCGTATTTTAGTTTATTCTACCATTCTAAGGCTTCGTTTAAAATGTATTGTGTTTGGTACAGTTTAGTTCAGATTTCTTATTAAAAATAAAAGATAAGATGAAATTATGAAATGCAAAATTTATATTTTGTAACAGATTAATTCTGTAAAACAGCGTCTTTATTATCAGACAATGCTGCTCGGTTCCATTTATTGCGTCTATGCATTTGTATTAAATATTATCGTACTTGCAGATATTGTCAAATTTGCTATTTTATTCTTGTCAGGCCCATAGAAATGTAAACTTTCCGGGGTGAAATCTCCTGGCTTGAAAATACTCTCAACTGTAGTTTATCACTTGCAGTTCTCGTATTGTAACGTAGAATTAGAGTAAAACCGTTCTGTTTAGAAAAAAACCTACATTAATCGAGAATGTATAAGATCTTGCAAATTACAATGAAATTGAATCAAAATAACATCATCTTCTACAGAAAGTTTTGCATGAAACGTTTGAGTTTTAGAGATTATTTAGAAACTAAATTTCAAATAAGCATTTCACTTAAAACAAACTCTTACTAGTGCGATAATTTGTCGACAGATGTATTTGAGAAGTGAATTTATTTATTTCATAATAACTACGTATAATTTATTCTACTCCTGTTCATTGACGGGTTAATTTTTCCACTATTACACTGCAAGTATGTTGCGTGACATACGTCGGATCCGATGTAGACATAGAAAATGTTGGAGTAATATTATTAATATATTTTTACTACGCTTAAATAGTAGAACCTTAATAATATCAAATATTACTTGAATTTATGATCAAATCGTCTTTTAATATTGTTTATGACATTCGAAAAAATACTGCTTTGTTCAAAATGTATNCGATTTTAACACTAACTTAAATAATTAATTCAAATAACAAATTTGTGGAGATGTCAAACTGTAATAAAGTCAAGAAAATTAAGATCATATCCAAAAAAATGACAAATTTTATTTGTGGGATGCATTTCGGTTTTCTCTAGAGCATCTGCAGCCACAATAATACATACAGACCTGCAATATTTAATTAATTAACTTAACAGCTAAAGGTTATACGGATATATATTTATAGTTTTTAGCTACAATATTACATAGAAATGAAGAACTTTTAACAAAATATTACTCTTTGCAGTGCAACATATCAAGTAAACAGAATAAGATGAAATTTTATGAATTTGGAATCAATTTTAAACTCTTTTCTCGATAACAATGAAAAAATATACTAGTATCAATCTCAAGTTACATTTAAGGAAAAAAATTTAAAATACACTCTACATATTTTTGTCATAATGCATTATAATTTATTACAGTGAAGTTAGGAAGTTTCCGTTTTGATCATTTTATAAATTAAGTGTATTAAAATTAAAATTAAGTGTATTAACTCAATGGGACAGTAAGCCCACAGCCACACACAATACATAAAATTATATCTATGAGCTTTTTATTCACTATGTCGCAGAAGAATCACAATATACTGTATATGCTATTTTATGCGCCCGATAACCTCGTAGTCTGAACACGAGTAACCTCGTGTTCAGACTACGACTCAGAAATTATCATATTGGTTCACAGATTTTGCTGTTATAGAACGTGATGCTGTTTGAAGCACTCAGGATGTGTCGGTTTGCTTTAGACCAGAGGCAGCCGCAAAAACATATAAGAAATTTTCTTCTGAATGCATAGATTATTTATTTCTAAGAACCGATTAATATTTCTTACTGAAAAGTCACCTACACGAGAATTACAGATAGAGTTCTACCAAATAAGTTCAGAAAA
>NW_019390394.1:0-3249 GCF_000671375.1 Centruroides sculpturatus
TATAACATGCTGCAATTTATAAAAAGGGTAGAACAATAAAGAACAGAAAATCTCTTTCCATTATTGCACAATTAGATACATTTTTGACATAAAAGAAAACATACATTTGTATCTAAAACAATGAAAACTGTAAGTAGTAAAGCTGAACATATCAGTAATCTGTTTCTTTGGTTTCTATCTTTTAGAAAAATTATTATATTAAATTACCTTAATTTAATTTGTTAAGGTTAATTAAAATGTATATAAAGTTTATTAAGTGATAAACAGTAATAGATATAAATTTTTCAAGCCAGACGATTATAAAAGCTAAATTTGAAACTGAAATATTTTCATACATAGTTAAATATTTTATCCTACTGATCAGAAAAACATTGATATGCTTCGGGATAGAAATATATATATATATATACCTTAAAAAACTTAGAAGTTTTATCTTCAAAAATATCACTGGAACGTGTCAATGCATTTAAAACAGCCACAAAAACTGTTATTTCATAATTTAAATGCTGAAGAAGATTTCACTAATAAAATAATCTATGAAAATGAATGTATACACTAAATTTAGACAAATAGATAAACCACTGCTGAAACTCTGAATGAGATCTAAGCACAATAACAAATAGCTTCTCTTAAAAACTGGAAACTGTGACAGTATGGTATTTTCCATGCATTGAACTGTAATGCCTCCCTGTAACATGTTAGATGACACTTCTGTTTTGTACAATACCTTTGAAATAAAATTCATTTTTATAGAACTTCTCCATTAGTTTCCATTCAGTGTTTCCACATCCAATTTGTATAAATAACTTTGTCTTCACATATATGACATGTCTTACTAGGAGGGTTATCCATACGGGGCCTTTTGATCCCAGGCTTCTTTTTGTCCATATGTGCCGACCACGTCTTGATCAGAAAACCTCCTCTTCAAATTTCACGCACACTCAGATGGACCTATTTCAAAGGCCAGTTATATCAGCCAAATTCAATGAATACCAAATTCCTAAAAAGTAAAATAAAATAATATAAAAAAATATTAAAATTTTTTAGAACTAAGTAATAAATAACAATTAAAAGTAAAAAATATTTGTTACTGCAGAACTTTAAAATTATCTTTAAACACTTAAGTAATTCGTAATGATAATTAAATAATTATTTTATTTTTTTATTTATTTAGGTAATCAAAAAATAAACCTTCTCGCATTGTTATTTTCTTCTCAAATCAATAATAAAAATTGCTGTTTTGTAATATTTGTTACAATTTATTATAAGGTGTGTCAACCAAATATTCCAAGTCATTCTGTACAAACAGCTATTTCCATAAAATAACTCAACACAATATATAGTTAACTGTTATTTTTTTCTTTTTAACAAATTAAATTTTGTAATTATAAATGAAAATATCTACAAGAACACTTTAATTTCCTTTCAAAAAATATCTGTTATTAAAATAGTCATTACTATTTAATACCAACTTCATTTGTTCATTTTTTAATTGTTTTACTATTATTTTATTAGTTAATAATATTCTGTTATTTAATATGCTGATAGATGGTGACAATTAATTAGCTGCAACATAATATACACAATATTTGTAGTAAAATAAAAACAATTCCATTGTTCATTTGACAACTGGATGGCCAAGGCAGTGAGCGTCAACTACTGTTCTCAGGCACATAAGAGTTTGAGTTGAACCATCAGAACTTTTCATAATGAGTGGTTTTTGAACTGGACGTCAGACCCCATCTTTTATTACCTGACGACCCATGAGCGTGGGCATAGAAAAAGACTTTCTTAATGCCTAAAGGCAAAAGGTGTTATTGAAAACTTTTATGTCGACAGCATTAAAAGCCAAATTCACAAATACAGTAATACAATTTAATTTTTCTCTATACTTGTACAGCAAATATGTAATAAACGTCTTTGGAATTTCCACAAAAATATCCTAATGTAACTACACAGCACATTTATAACTAATTTAAAAAATTACAAAATCAAGTAACACTCTAAATTAGTAATTTTATGCTATAATAAATTTTATAAATATATGCTATTCTTGTTGATTTTGTTTTTTAATTCTGTAATAGGTTCAACTAAATATATAACAAAATTAAACAAAAACTATTCATCAAGTAACTCAACAAAGCATTCAAATGGCAGTTTTCTATATATTTCAGTTTAATTTTTTTATTAACTAACATTTGAGCGTTATGACAATATTTAAAATAAAATTTTAGCAGTATTATACAAATTTAAACTATAAATAATCATATATTTCATTATATCAATATATATATATTATTAAAAACTTCTAAAATTATAACTTACCATATTTGACAGCATATAAGATGCAACTTTTATAAATAAATTAAATAATTTTTTAAAAAATTACTGTGCCTTACGCGGCAAGTTACAATTTCCCGTAGGCTAATGAATTCCCCAAATGGCCTTATGTAGGCTGCAGGAAATACTTTTTTCCTCTAAATATTCTGTGATAAAAGAGAAGGTGCATCTTATAAACTGTAAAATATGATAATTGTAAAATCTTGAATTTTAAATTTAGCAAATTTTTATAAGTTTTAAATTTTTGCTATTTTAAACTTTCAATTAGTTTGGAATTTCTTAACTTTTATTAAAAAATTCTGTTCAAAGTGAAAACACCAAATAGAGAAGTGACTATAAAAACTTATTGTGAGTTATTTATTTATNTCTTATTTCAAATATTAAACATATTTAAACAAACTATTAAATCATAAATTCAATAATTAAACTATCATCTTAGGTAACAGTTAAAGTTCTCAAAAAGAAAAATTTTCTAATAAAATCAATCCTATGTAAAAAAGATAGTTTTGAAATTATAAGATTTGAATTTGTTTTATTACTTCATAAATAAAATTGTAAATAAATAGCAAGTACAGTCTAATAATTTTGATGTTTCTAAATATATTACACATGCGTACATCCTTGAAGGAATAAGAAAGAATAAAACATTTCTCAGATTTAACACCTTCATTTTCGGCATGAGTAATCATGTGATCAAACAGTCCACAATCATTTGATATACTGGTTAGATGTTTTGATAGAAAAACATAGTCGTTAGATAAAACAAAACTACTTAATTTAAAAATACACACACTAATTAAAAAAACAGATTAAAAGAAACGAAAATCAAAGTAATTAAAATTCGGAATATTTCTTTGCCAAATGAAAAGAAACAAAAGCTTTAAATAAAAAATTTCCAAATCACTGAAA
>NW_019390395.1:0-3285 GCF_000671375.1 Centruroides sculpturatus
ATTGTCATTATAAGAATTGTAAATTTTTTAAATCCTGTGAGCACTGAGTAGACTTTATTCCAAGTCCATCATGGGTTTCGCCAGGTCTACTGAAAAAATTCTAGATTTATTTGGATCTCCTGGATTCGATTCCGGATTCCTCACAGCCGTAACCGCTTGAGACCAAACTGTCTAGTAAATTTTGGTAATTTTTTTTTGTTTTTTTAAATAGTTTATTTTCTATTTATTAGCTTAATATCTACCACAAAATAAAGATCACAATTTTACTATAAAAATGAAAGTAATAATAGAACCATACAAAAAATGAATAATGCGATTTCTTAAAGTCGAATAGAGGCCGATAAATGATCATCAGAAGATAAAAGAGATTACAGATAAAAATTTATTTTTCCAAATGCAAAACTTTATTTATAAAATATCCATCAAAGAATTGTATATTGGGATTAGTTTAATAAAAAAATAAAATTTTTTTTCCATAAAATGTAAGAAAAAGAATTTTCTGAAAGTAATAGCAAACTTTAAAACAAATCTAGAACGAATGTTATAAATAATAAAATAGAAACGAATAATTGCATTTTAAATTATCTGCATCTGGCGTCGACTAGAGATGATTGAATCTGTGTTAAAGCTGGAAAACTCTTTACATCGTTAGCCTAGTTTATGTTATGAAATTTTTTTCTTTCTACTTTTAATTATATTTTCTTGTAAATTTATGATTTTGTACGAATAAATCTGGCTTTTTATTTTAAATACATTTAATAAAATAAAAAAAGAGGATATTAATATTTTTGTGTGTATTTTTCAAGTCGAGTTTATAAGTTAAACTTTTTTTTAAGAGAAAAATATCAAAAATCTATTTCAATATATCTGAAGAGTTATTAAAATTATAAATTTATAAAGTAATTTGTAATTTTACTTAATTTTATGGTTTTTTTTTATTGTTATATTAATGTAAGATGATATTTGCACAATAAAAAATAGAAGTTTTTACAATTTTTTAAAATTCTAAATCAAATAAATCAGAATAAAAATATAATTACTGCATTAAACCGATTTCTTTTATCAACAACTATAGAAAAAATACAAGTTAATGTGTTTCTTCTACATACTTCTCAGATAAATATTTTTAAATAGAAATTCTGTATTAGGAGATAGCGTAGAACTTATCAGCGAAAGTTCAAATTATTTTTAATAAATGTCCTACTTTTTTTGAAAATAGAAATGTTTTAGTTATTTTAATTAAAAATAATAAAATACACATAAAAATAATATTAAATAAAACTTAAAAATACAATTAAAAATAATAAAATAAAACTTTTTAAAATTAATATTTTTATTGAATTTATTTGCCATACAGATTTTAAATTTATTAATATGTAAATAGTATAACAAATAGAATATTTATTCGTAAAAAAATCTTAAATTTTTTAGTAAAGTATCAATTAGTTATATTGGTAGTTTATAATTAACGAATAAAATATGATTTTCATTTCATATGTTTTTCATTTAAAATTTTGAAAATATAATGTTTTAAAGCTTGAAGATACAAGAAATTCAATTAAAAATATTGTAAATTTCTAAAAAATATTACAAAGTAATATTAGTAAAGATAAAATATGATTGATCTCCAACCATTAAAACTTAGGAAACTAGCAATAAATTCACTTGTCAGTTAAGATATGTTGCCTTTTTTCATTTATTAAGTTACAGAATTATATTCTAACAGACAAGAGAATCTTAATAAAATATCGGTCGGCTTATTTCTTAAAATTACTTCTTATCATATTTTTTAAGTCTTAAAAAAATAGTTTATCTCTGCTTTAAAAAAAATGTTCTTTGCAGAAATGCTATTAGAGCACACGATAATCCTTTAAAACTGATTGTATTATTATCACGTATGATCTTTATATCTTGTCATACAACGCTGTTATGTGTTAAGATTACTCCCTGCACCAATTCGAAATTTTCAATTATCGATAATTACATCCATTCATACAAATATAATTAGACTTTGATGAAATTATATGAAAGACGTTTGATAATATGCACGAAATATGTCGTAAATTAATCATTTTATTTAAAAATTTGTAGCAAAAAATTGTTGAATGGACTTATTTTATTAATGTTTAAAACAGTTTTAAAGACTATTTTTTTAAACAAATTTATTCACTTATAATTTGTATAGATTTAAGGAAATGAATTAATTGTAATGATTATAATTTTTTAATGAAGTTAAAGAATATAAAAGGTTTTTATCTGAAACGTTTTCTGATAAATGTATTATATTAATATATTGATTTCTATTACCGTTCTAAAGCAATGTTATATTATTAAAAACTTTTCAAAAGAATTTATTAAGACTAAAAGTATTTTTTAAATTTTAATTAATTAAATTTAAAATATATATATAGATAGATTATGGTTTATTTTCTTATAGTTACAAGGAACTGGATAAAGTAAAAATTTATTTGAAAATAATAAGTTGGTCCTAAAAATCCTACTGTCATATGAGAAACAAATGATGTTCGAAAACTTGAAGTCTAGTAAAAATTTATTCTTTTTTATAATACTGTAAGTATCGAATTGTCCAGTTTAAAATCGGACATTTTTGTAGTTCCTATGATTAATCAGTGACAGTTTTGGATATAAATAGTGTTAGCCATTGCTTAGAGACCCTTGTTCTGTCAGCAAATGGAAAGTGTGAGATTTTTATATGTAAACGAACTTAATAGTATTAAAAATTGCTCTTAGAATCATAAAATATTTTTTTCTTTTTCTTATTTAGTCCATTATGATGCTCACTAAAGAATCACATATTTACGCATGTTGCCAAGTCGAATTTTTGGTTACTCTAAATCAGTGTTTTTCAACCTTCTTGAATACGCGACCCCTTTACAAGTTAAAAAATTCTGGCGACCCCCTAGGGNATTTAATTATACACATTTCATGAATTGCTTTATCGTTGTTACAATAAAATGTGTATCATGAGCCATCATATTAAAAGATTGTCATTATAAAGAAACATGTGACCGTAATGTTTAAAGATGCACAGTTGTAGCAGAAAGTTGATTTTGAAATTTCACTTATTAAAAAGACATCGTTAGGTAATTTTACAAGACATTCAATATATATTAAACGTTTAATTTAACTTCCTTTGTATCATTCTCTCAAATCTTTCAACTGAAATTTCATTCACTTCTAATTAAGATAGAAGGCTGAAACTCAGAGGATACTACAAGTCCTATGACAGTGCATTATAGTGATGTTTTAGAAGAAATGGCCCTA
>NW_019390396.1:0-3460 GCF_000671375.1 Centruroides sculpturatus
TGTCACGGGGGAGGGGTGCGGTGAAAAGCGAGTACAAGTGGCTGAGAGATAGAATCAGTGCCTAATCCTCGTTAATCGACTCAGAACGATTTTTAAATGTTTCTTTTTTTTATAAAATAAATAATATTTGCGTATGGAACTAAAGAGCCGCAGCTTCACATCCAAAGAGCCGCATGTGGCTCGCAAGCCGCAGGTTGCCGACCCCTGCCATATATCAATGCACTATAATTTGGTGATAATTATAAATTACGAATAAAATTTGATCCTAGAGAGAAGCATTGGGTGCCATCTCATAAAATTTAATGATTGTAATTAAAAGGTAGTTGAAAGAGTTATTAAAATCTGACATGAACTTATATTTGTAACTGTAACCAGTATATATACAAATTTTTATAAATACACAAAATTATGTTCTTATCTATTCCAAAACACAATTATACAAATTAGATATATTTGCCAAGCAGTTAATGAATTTGCTTAAATTAATCTCATAACAGTATGTAGATTACTTACCATTTTTAAATATATAATATGCATTTTATATAACCAACTTAAAACACATTTATTTATTTTACAAATAAACTTATATTCATGAAAATCAAAAAAAAAGAAATAAATATAAAGCAATCAAGCATTATGTATGCATTATATATATATACACATATATGGACAGAAGTAAAATAAATTTCAATTATAATATGAATAGTATGATTATTTGAAGTAATTGTTAATGATATTAAAAGGAATTTTATTTTTAATTATTATATACTAAAATTATTTTAATATAGATTTTTATTTGAAAATATATATGTAAATATTCATAAAATATTACCATATGAAAAAATTTACCATGATTAAGTTTTAATTTTATATTACTCACTGGTTCAGCAAAAGCATTATCCCATGTCACTGTTGCCCAAGCATGTGGTTCTTGATTGCCATGAACAATAACTACTACTGGTAAGGACAATGTCTAAAAATTCAAATTAAAACAGGCATAAATTCATTGTCTAGTAATTCAAATATCCATAAGCACAAGTGATTTACAAACAAATATAATAAATTAATTCAATTCTTAAGATAATTTTTTGTAAAAATTAATGATAAAAAAAACTAGCAATGAGTTGCATAACTTTCCCAGCTGTTATGAGATTTTTACAAAATAACTCTGTAAAAAATAATGCTTTTAATAACAATATTTATAAAATAAAATTGTGTATGGTGCCATCTTTTATGAGATTATATTATAAAAAAAAATGTTTTTAAATCATTATTGAATGGCAAAAGGCCAATTATGGATTAATTCACCATTAATGGATTTATCACTACCCTGAACATTAAGTTCAGGGTAATGATAAATTTTAAGCGCTAACAACAAATAGCATCTTCATTAAATCCAACCCCAAGATATGACACCCCTCTATCTCCCTATCACCACAATCACCAAAATTTAATAGTGTCAATGTCCTTATACACAATGCACCATGCCAAATTTCATTTCTTAATGATTACTCCATCCTGAGAGATTAAACAAAATAGACACCAACACAAACACACAGAACTTTTTTCCCTTTTTGGGTTCAAGAGCTTTCAAAACATGAAGATTTGCAAAAAACTTGAAAGAGGCTCAATTTGACAAAATTCCAATACTTTCCCTTCTTACATACACACAACAGCCAGAAAAGTAAAAACACTAAAAAACTAAAACCAACTTTAAGAGTAGCATTAACAGTTTTTATTTTTGCTAGTACTTTCAACGAACTTATATTCATCATTTTCAGTCGAACAAGATTTCAAACATATAACATAATATTCTAATTTAAATGAAATTGACGTCATTTAAATAGAAACTAAAAGTCATTATGTGCATGAACAAAGTTCAAAAACACTAATTTATATTTCTCTTGCATTACAAATTATTTTTAATACAAATCAGTATTCCAAAGAAATATTTATTTAAATTAAAAAATTAATCATTAATAGTCATTATAATAAGCATTTTTAACAAATACTTTTTACTAATATTGGGTTATTTGGAAAGTAATTTCATTTTTTCCCCAAGAAAAAAATCTTATAATATATGAGTATTTTATGGAATTATATATTGACCATTTTGGTCCAATACATTTTGTCCTCTTTATGGTAGCAGCATGATTCATGATTCCACACACAAAAATTCTGATCTTTGCTTATAAAAAACTGATCCTAGTGATTTTTGACATCCTCATTTGAATGTTTGACCATTTAAAAAATTTTGTAAAGACCAAAACAAATAATAATCTGAGGGTGCCAGATCCAGTGAATTTGGTGGGTGTAGTAGCACATGCCATCAAGCTGTAACAGCTTTTGACGAGTTACCAAACTGAAGTAAGGTCTGCCATTATCATGTTGAAACACTGCACCTTTCCTGTTGTTCAATTCTGGCCTTTTCTCTTTGATAGTATCTCTCAATTTGTCCAGGTGACAACAATAAACTTCCAAATCAACAGTGAAATTGTCTGGTAAAAGTTTAAAAAACAATTCCCATTAAGGGAATTGTTTTTTTAAACTTTTTTTAAGCTTTTTAGTTGGAAAAAAACAATTCCCATTAAGGGAATTGTTTTCCAGGTGACAACAATAAACTTCCAAATCAACAGTGAAATTGTCTGGTAAAAGTTTAAAAAACAATTCCCATTAAGGGAATTGTTTTTTTAAACTTTTTTTAAGCTTTTTAGTTGGAAAAAAACAATTCCCATTAAGGGAATTGTTTTCCAGGTGACAACAATAAACTTCCAAATCAACAGTGAAATTGTCTGGTAAAAGTTTGGAAAAAAACAATTCCCTTAAAGGGAATTGTTTTTTTCCAAACTTTTACCAGACAATTTCACTTTTTAGTTGGAAGGGAATTGTTTTTTTCCAACTAAAAAGCATCACTTTTTTTTTTTATAAATATCAGCTTTTGAAGTGCTTTGAGCTGGCTCATCTCTTCTACTCCGCAATCACATGCATCTGACATTGTTATAAACAATCCATTTTTTGTCACCAGTTATAATTCACTTTAAAAATANTTTCCAGGTGACAACAATAAACTTCCAAATCAACAGTGAAATTGTCTGGTAAAAGTTTGGAAAAAAACAATTCCCTTAAAGGGAATTGTTTTTTTCCAAACTTTTACCAGACAATTTCACTTTTTAGTTGGAAGGGAATTGTTTTTTTCCAACTAAAAAGCATCACTTTTTTTTTTTATAAATATCAGCTTTTGAAGTGCTTTGAGCTGGCTCATCTCTTCTACTCCGCAATCACATGCATCTGACATTGTTATAAACAATCCATTTTTTGTCACCAGTTATAATTCACTTTAAAAATAGATCACCATCTTGATGTATGAGAAGTAAATCACAGATGTTGATGCAATGAAGCAAATCTCTTTCTTTAAGAACATGTGGAATCCATATATCAAGCTTTCAAACAAAACCAAGTC
>NW_019390397.1:0-3231 GCF_000671375.1 Centruroides sculpturatus
GTAAGAACGAATTTCTTGACATGGTTTAAATGAAATGTTGTTTCATCCGACCATAGTGTTTTCTTCCAATCAGCATTTGTCCACTGCAGACGAGTCCTCGTCTAAGCTAAACGTTTGCACTTGCATGATTCATTTAGGAGAGATTTTCCCTTAGATTTTTACAGCCTGTGTTGCATCGTCCAATATACCTCCACACTTGCATTCAGATAATGGGATATTAGAGTATTCCCTTACCCACTTTGTCAAATCTTCTTTTAAAACTTGCCTATTTTCGGATAATATGGAGTCGAAAGGACCATAGTTGTCTGGAACCGAGTAATAGTTTCTTTTCCTTAAAGCTTTACCTAGACCACTGTTTCTCCTTTCTCGAAAACATTTTACGATTTCCTGAACTGTGTATTAAGATATGTGCACAACCTGAGCGATATTGGGTTGAGAGACTTCTTTATAGTTCTGGATAATAAGTTTCCTTCTCCATTTTTCACAGATATTAATTTGAAGAACTAAAGATGACTTACCTTTTGTATGCAAGACGTGTGATATGAGAAAAACTACGAGAAATTCGGGGAAATTCCCCAAAATTATTTCTGAACGTTGTAATATGTTGCCAAGCTGTTGTAAGGTGTTGCCAAGCGGTTGTAAGATTTACCTAGCATTCCGATCTAATACAATTCAAGATAGTAATTTATTGGAATGAACTTGTTTATTTACAAAAGGAATTATTTATTGTTTGTTTAATATTTTCTCGGGGATTTTTAAGCTTATGTAAATATTGTTTTAAAATTTAAATGGATTTTTTTTTGGAATAAAACATGCAGTTCAAATTAATTTTAGTTTTGGGAAGCAACTTTCGGCTTTTTTATTTCTGAAATGAAAGAATGTTGTGGAAGAAATATTCAATTAGCTCTATTATTAATTTCATCGCAGTATTTAGAGAGAATTTAGAAGTAATTTCGGGACTGATTAATCACAAAAACTAAGTTATATATTCCCGCTTAATGGGACTCATGTCCCTTATCCTTCTCCGAGTATATACCCCTGTCGTTCTTTATGTATTTTAGAAGTTTTGCCACTACGTTAAACATGCCAGGCTAAATCATATTTATAGTAAAAAATGATAACAAGGGACATATTTTGTAAACGCTTGTAAACATTCTGTAGAACATTTTTTAAGATATGGAAAACAAAGTAACCTTATCTTCGGCTTCAGTATCGAAGATTAGGTTATTCTGTCTTAACAAAGGCGTATGTCTAGATATGGAAAACCTTAAGCATTAATACAGAACGGCGTGTTATTAAAATATAAATTACTACGGAAATTGATAAAGTAATTGTAAAGGCTAATAGTTTAAAACGATTAAGTTTTTTCAATTACTTTATCAACTCTCTAACTAACTATTTTTTTTACCTTTTATATAGTGTGTATGTTTATGTGTGGCACGATTTTGTTTACCTTCTTTGAAGCTTAATAACTCTTGTGCTTTCGAATATTTCCAGGAAGTTTGTGTATTACCAGTATAAAGATTCATGCCATTAAATTTAGGTGGTTTAAGATCGACGGGGTGGGAGATAAAGGGTGGTCGTGTGTCATATCTCAAATAGGGTCGGACTTAATGACGATTTTATTCGTTATTAGCATTTACAAATTTTTTTTATTTACTCAAAAATCTGTACATCATTCGGCATCCACGCAACAATTAAGAAAAAAAATGAAACTAAAAATAACTTTTAACCTTCTCGTTGTGTGGTAAGAACTTTAATGACTTAAAGTAATTTAACTCAGTCATTAATGTTTGACTGAATAATTTATTATAAACATTAATTAGATGAGTGGACTGGATGTAAAACGATAAAATAACTAAAATTAGTGATAATTTAAAAGTTATGAAACCATTAATGAGCGAGTATTAATTATTAAATAATTTATAAGAAATGAATTACTCTGGAATAATTTTCCTCGATGTCGAATTCTTTATAATAAATAGTTTTAAATATTTTAATATACAATATACTTCCGATTATCCGGGTTGATCGCTTGTAATGGAGACACGGATAATGTGGAAATGCAGATAATCCGATTTTTCTTTTATTTAGTTTTTAATTTCATATTAAAATTTTAATATAGTTAGTTTTTATATTATGAATATAATACGTTTTTAGAACGATAATTAATTAATAATAAGCTTTAGATGTAATGAGAGTTGAATAAATCTTTCCACGTAAACAGAAAATTCAGAAAACTTAATTGAACTAGAGCCACGCTGTTCATAATCAATTACTTGTACTATTAACTGAGAATGACAGGTTTCTAGCTAAATATGCTTGTAAAACGTCATTAATTTTGTGATATTAATGATTTATTGATAAGAAAATGATTCAAAATGTGTTCTTCAANTTTCCTCGATGTCGAATTCTTTATAATAAATAGTTTTAAATATTTTAATATACAATATACTTCCGATTATCCGGGTTGATCGCTTGTAATGGAGACACGGATAATGTGGAAATGCAGATAATCCGATTTTTCTTTTATTTAGTTTTTAATTTCATATTAAAATTTTAATATAGTTAGTTTTTATATTATGAATATAATACGTTTTTAGAACGATAATTAATTAATAATAAGCTTTAGATGTAATGAGAGTTGAATAAATCTTTCCACGTAAACAGAAAATTCAGAAAACTTAATTGAACTAGAGCCACGCTGTTCATAATCAATTACTTGTACTATTAACTGAGAATGACAGGTTTCTAGCTAAATATGCTTGTAAAACGTCATTAATTTTGTGATATTAATGATTTATTGATAAGAAAATGATTCAAAAAATGTTTTCTTCCAACAATTTTTTAACTTATTTAATGGGGAAAAAATACAATATAACAAGTAAAGATGTATTGTTGGAGGGTAAACTGTACTTACTATACTACGTAGAAAAGTCAAAAATTATCCGCACGCGGCCGTTGAAACCATTATCTATTTGGGTTTCGAAGTCTGGCATGTTGGAACATCGTACTATACCTACAGACCAATTCTCGTATCATCTCTTTGGACCGCTCAAAGATGCTTCACGAGGTCATCGATTTTCTACAAAGAAGTGCGGGAAGGTGTGCATAAACGGTTGGGCCACCAACCATTGAAATATGCAAGATTGTGGACCGCTGGACCAAGTGCAAAGAAGGAGATTATATAGATAAATAATATACTTGTTCAATCAATACATTTGTGTAAAT
>NW_019390398.1:0-3463 GCF_000671375.1 Centruroides sculpturatus
AAAGCGAAATGCTACAGTCGTGCAGATTAAATACAAACAGTCGAATTTAAAGCAACATTATAGATTTTTTAATTTTCTTTCATTAAAACTCTTACATTTTCTGTACAGCTAAGTTATAAAATCATAATACTGGCCGTTTCACCTAATAAATTGTATTCAGATATTAGAAAACACACCAACGCGCATAGCAATTGCGGGGACGCATTGAAATACGGAGTATTATGTATTTAACAAAGGCAAATACGTATCTCCATGCTCCACGCAAGCGCAATAGATATATGTGAGAACCGAGGGGCTGTAGAGCCGTGAGCTCAACCCTGCTGAACGGCTTCTTGTCAGGAAATGGCTTATAATTTAACGGAAACACGCAAATCGTTCAATGGCTGTTTCCGATGAAGAAATGACACCAGTTAAGATAATTACACGCGTCTTAACTCGTGATTCGTAACACTATTGTAGGTGATCTCGTTAAACACTTGACAAGGGATAGATTCTCCGTTCGTTCTCCGAAATAATAGACAGGTTTTAACAAACAACTAATTCAGTTATCAAACGTATAACTAACATACAACGTTAAAACTAAATATGGCAATATGGCGTTGTAAGTTAGAAAGATCTATAGAAAAAGGTAGAGTAGTAATTAGTTTGACGATTAAAAATTTATAAGAACGATCAAGGAAAAATAAGAAAACCGAAAATAATTAATTATTTTTGAGTATTGTATTTTTATTTCGTGGAGTTGCCAGCAATTTATTTATTGCCTGGAGCTATGACTTTACTTGCTTTAAGTTCTACTTCATTTAATACGAACGATAATCAGTAGAGAAGGAAATTTTCACTTAGTAATAATTATTTTTCTAAATTAATTTAGAAAATGAATTTAACTTAGTATAGATATATTTCACCTTTCGTCGGTAATTGGTTTCAGGAGAAAAGACGTAAGTCGAAATACGACGTAAGTCATATTTATTTGTCTCCGAATTTACTTGTAAGTAGACTAAATTATAAATTACTATTCTTGGTTCTGTATTTTATTTCTTAATGCATTTTTAATAATATATGGTTAATAAGGATCTATTTTAAGCTTAAAAATAAATTTTAGTTTTTAATTAATATAGTACAGAAAAAAGTAATCTAAATTTACGAATGCATGTACTGTAAATACAGTACATACTTGTAAACGTATATATTTTAATATGATTTTATGTGCTNAAGTTAGAAAGATCTATAGAAAAAGGTAGAGTAGTAATTAGTTTGACGATTAAAAATTTATAAGAACGATCAAGGAAAAATAAGAAAACCGAAAATAATTAATTATTTTTGAGTATTCGTTTTTATTTCATGGAGTTGCGAGCAATTTATTTATTGCCTGGAGCTATAACTTTACTTGCTTTAACTTCTACTTTATTTAATACGAACAATAATCAATAAAAAAAGGTAATTTCCACTCAGTAATAATTATTTTTCTAAATTAATTGAGAAAATGAATTTAATTGAATATTACTAAACTAAACTGAATAAATTTCAAAATTTATTATTCTGTTTTATTTGCAATAAATTTATTAAAGAACGTGTAAATCGAATTAATTCAATTAAAATATGGAGCGAAGACAATAAAAATATTTTTAAAAATGATTTATTTGAAATGTTGTGAAAACATTTTAATGCATGTAATTATAAACAAATGTTATTTTCACTTGTCCATACATACAAAACTTATTACTATATTGTTTGTACAGGGTGTTTAATTTAACTTCAGACTGAAATGTCTTCGAGAAATACTTACGGTACGAAAAATGTTTCAAACAAATCCTTAGTATTTTGGAGGAGACAGTTTAATTTCGAAGAATTTAGCCTATTTTTTTGGTAGGGTGAAAGAAAAATTTGATGACGCTGCAATCTGTAAACAAGTTTTTTTTTTATAACTTCTAGAAAATTATTTTTTAAGCGTATTTTTCAATTTACATTTTTGTAACTTTTTGCCCTGTGTGGATTAAGGAAGGTTTTGATCCGCATCTTGTGTTTATTTAGGCTTTCAATGAAGTATATCACATGATGAGGTACAGAGTTTCGTATATTTAAAACATACCGTTATTAAAAGAGTTTACGTTGGTACAGAATCGTGACACAGTAATCTTTTTTAGTTTTGAAAAAGTAAAAATATGCACAGCATCTTCCATCGAAATTAAAAGTTTCAGCACTGGAGGTAACAT
The DNA here is from genome assembly GCF_000671375.1 of Centruroides sculpturatus. Classification (NCBI taxonomy): domain Eukaryota; kingdom Metazoa; phylum Arthropoda; class Arachnida; order Scorpiones; family Buthidae; genus Centruroides; species Centruroides sculpturatus. The sequence goes on from NW_019390398.1 coordinate 2,214, forward strand.
TTATGAGCTGTCAGGAAAAATGCCACAAAACAGCTCAAATTTTAATATTTTTTCATTACAAGGGTTTTAAAGATTTCATTTTATATTTTTGATTTTTTTATATGTTGAAAGATTAAACTTTGAATAAAAGAAATAGTTTTTAATAGGATAGATAAATTAAGTGGAAAAAATAAAATAAAAACAAGTTTTTATAGGTTATATTATAACTTAGATATAAGAAATAATTTGAGTTGCAAAATTTTTTTAAATTAATATTTATTTTATTATGTAATAATTAATAAATATAAAAGAGAAATTTATTATTTTTATTACTATCATTATAAGTAGCATTATAACAAAAATACAGAAATGCAAAATTGGCCGATTTCCAAAACCAATTAATAGGAAAATTGGCCTACGCGTACACTAATTAATCAGGAAAATGGTCGTCATGGCCACTTACAGATTTATTTCCGATTAATCAGTTTATCTTTAGCGTTAAACATAACATTGGTAGGCTGAAATAAGTAAAGTTTATATATGATTTTCGTTTTAATGTTTTTTTATATTATAGTATATTTGTTATGTGTTATGTTATTTGTGTTATTTGTTATGTGTATAATGTTTTTTATATTATAGTATATTTTCATTTATATAACTATAAAGGTTATACTACGTCAGATATTATCAAACTGAGTGATCAATCTTACACACTTTAATAATTCTGTATTCTCCTACATTACACAATTAAAAAATTTTTTTAAATGTATTAGAGAATGCGTTACCTCCACATATAGGAGGAATCAGTCCAGGTTTGTTCGAAGTGGAATCATTTTCTTGTTTTGTTTTTCTGCTTCTGCATTTTTTCATTACCGTATATATACGAACACAAGTGAAATAATAACTAAACTCAAGAAAATTTGAAATGAACTCAACAGAGACATAGACAGCATTCTTTTTGTTTTGCAGTTTTTAAAGATGGTTGTAATAATCACTTATCTATATATACAATAATACACAGCGAAAAATGCAAATCAAAATCACAGTGTTAATGACAGGGGTTCGGTAATTTTCCAATTTTAGAAGCCTAACGTCGCAGTATGACAGACGGAAAGTTCTTCCAGGACCGGCTGGAGACATGCTCGACAACTTTGCACCAGCCAAGTTCTTGTGTTGCCATTATTTTTCTAGCCCTTGAAGGTTTTAAATCAGAATTTAAATTATTTACGGCACATTTTTATTTAAAACAGTTTCCTATCTCGAATATATTT
>NW_019390399.1:0-3243 GCF_000671375.1 Centruroides sculpturatus
CAATCTAATATAATTATATTATGAATTCTAACAATGACCATTCGATATTTTAGATTGATCACGATTTAACTTATCCTGGTTGGGAAGAGTGTGAAGAATCTACACGAATTTCCAGACAAAACTACAATCATTTTTTTTCAAATTATGATGCAGATATATGGTGTACAAACGGAAACTGAGGCAATTTCTGGTACATTTCGGAGACTTCACGAACGACATTACCAAAGACACGATGCTTTCGACGCTGAAAAGCTCGTTGTTCAGACTGTAGAAACATTGCAGAAACTTTCTAGAGAAGATTTCATTAGGAATTCGGATTTTCAGCAGATAATGAAAAGATAGATCTGAGCTTACTGGACGATATATTGAAGAAAGCGTCTGCATGGTACGTTATTACATACAATAGCAATTCTACACAATTTCTTAGTTTTCCGTGGATGGTTTCAAAATACTTCATTAACTTAAAAGCAAAACAGGACAAAGAAAAAACACTTCAAACTTCAATAATTACAATTTTAGACAATTATTTACAATCGATAATAAACGAATATCCAATACTTAACAGTGAAAACAAACTTGATCTATCGCGCTTTTTCGTTCCTCCAAATATAATAACATCGGCTTACAGATTGATTGGTCACTGGATGAACAGAAACGAAAAATTCAAACCAGAAGACGAACTTTGGCTTTTAGAATACTTTCCCTGCATTTTACAAAATAATTGTAATATAAGCGAAGTAGGTGATGCAGAATCAAATGTAAAGAAAAGCAACATTGCTAATTTATGTTTGGAGTTTTTAAAATCTGTCAGAAGTAATTCTTCTCTTCCTAAAAATTTAGGTTGGATCTCTTCTTATGCCAAAGACACATACAATGTTTTGGCTGCAACTGGCAATTCGTCCGTATTTTGCCAAATTAAACAATACGACCAATTAAACGAACTAGTAGAATTAAAACCCGTTAAGCTTTCTGGTAAAATACTTCCNTTTAAAATCTTTAACCATTATATAAGTTCAGAAAGAAATTCTTTAGTCATATCTACAGTTGGTTCTTGGGAAGCCATTAAATATCTGGAAGATTTCTTTCGTATGGACACGGAAAGTTAACAGAAAAACTTGATGAAGAAAGGAAAAGATTGAACAAACGTTAATCTTAAAAATATGATTAAAAATTACAGCCCGGCATTGTGACGATGTCACAATAAATAATTTGCTCGTAGTTTGTGGCAACTTTGGTTTCAACTTGTAAAAATATTCACAATGAAAAACTACATTTTGACCTTTGTTATGTTATGAACTACAATATTGAAATTAAAATCCTTCTAAGAGGTAATAAGGAGTTAATAACTGTGGGAAATGGAAGAAGCGTTGCATTTTCCCATCAAAAATAGACAAAGAAAACATGGCAGTAAATGCAAGAGACTGATATACAGAAACTACACTATTAGGATGTGTACAAATTGTGCACTATATTCATCATTGTGGATAACAAAAGTATATTAAGACGAACTAACCTTTTGTTCGTTATGTTGTAGACAACAACTTCAGACTCTGAAGCAGTCAGCCCGAAGAGAGATTGGAAAATTACCAATCCGAAATGCATCGTTAAATAGGCGAAATAAAGAGAACTGTTTTTATCTTGGTCTCTGTTAATTGTGCGTAATTAAGAAAAACGTGATAAATATTACTAGTGTCACTATTGAAAGAAGAAACCTTTACTTATAACTTTTTATACGTTCTCCAGCCTGACGAAATAGAGTCTGTCTCCTTGAAGTTAACTACCGTTCTTCTCCCGAAGGCTTTTTAGATTTCTAACCTTTCAAGTTGTTTCGGCCGAGGCTCCATTTTCTCTCGATGGCGTCTTTTTCATTTCTAAGAAGTAAGCAAATTGTAGGATTCTTCGAAAACCCTACAATTTTCTCACTCCTTAGAATTCTGTGCTTACTGCATCGGGTTATCTCTTTATAGATAGAACAGAGGGCTACTAATATATATGTTAGTAATTTTCTAATATGAAACCAGTGCACAGAAGTTTTCACGAATCTAGCGGGAAAAAATTATATTAGGAATGGAACAATTTAATTGTAATCAGAACATATTTACAACAATTAGGATAATTCTTAAAATAGAGGAAAAAGCGACAAATCGTAATAGGCGATCGAGGATAGAAATGAATAAAAGCCTGGGAATGCGTGACAGCTTCTTCTCCCGAAAATTCCAAGTGTCGGACCAATTGTTGCATGTGTGTCTCGTGACCATCTTCGTTTCCATCTCCCGTCCTTGGATTGCCATATTTTGGATTCCATCATCGGAAGTCAACCGCATCTATTTTGCAGAAAGGCGGCATTTTCTGCATTTTTAAACATTATCTTTAAATCTTCGGTAAAAAATTTGGAAGGTAAAATTCTTTCTTCGTCTGAAATGAAATTTCTGGAATGCTTTAAATTGAATGTTAAATGAATTCGAAAAAAGTTATTTGCATTCAATTCGAAATTACCGAACTATAATTAATTTTGTATTATTACTTATTTATTTTATTACTATATTAATAAGTTACATGCAGACATTTTTCGAAAGAAATTATGCATAAAATGTTATATTTTGTTCATTAAAGTAATTACAAGATTAAAACTTTAAATATTTAAATTAAGATTACATACACATTCGTCCCATTAAAATAATCACTTGTGTTTTTAATTTTTGACTCTTTCTATCTTGTAAATAACAGGAACAAATTTAGGGGGTCGTAGGGTGCAGCTCCACCTCTTTCTGAGACCTTTCCAGTAAATCTGCACCTCAGGCAGTAAAAAATTTTATAAGACAGATTGTTTCCTTTCTGCACCTTCTAAAGATTTCTAGATCTGTTATTAGTGGGCACCAAGATGACTTTTCTAATCATATCCATCGTCGATTCGGCCAGCACCATCAATGTGATGATGATTAGGTCAGGCCCACCGAACCAACCGTATGGTCAGGGATAGGGCCCAATATTTCAGGGATAGATCATCTCCGAAAATTTCCTGTGTTTCTATTATCCCTCCTTGATTCGATTCCGGTTCTTTCGGAGTTTTAAAATGAAATAATCGATGACGCCTTAACTTCCTCGATGATTTCATTTTAAAATACGTGACAAAGTGGCCGTTGGCTTTTTGAAAGTACAGCCACTGATTGGTCAGCAGACAACACGCCACACGGCATGATTTGCATTTGTAAAATATTATTGTACGAATATTAAAAGTATTTT
>NW_019390400.1:0-3228 GCF_000671375.1 Centruroides sculpturatus
TCTTTCATATCGGAGGAAAAAATATATATATATATATATCATTCATTGTCAGGTTATTTGGTATCTAAGGGTATTCCATATCACTCATACGTTATATTGATACAAATAGATTTCATGAGGAACAAATGATTGGAATCACGCAATATTTTTCGAAACTACATGCAATACATTACCTCTACAAATGATAAATAGAATTCAAATTTCTTCGCTCCTCTTCATTTTAGTATCGTTAAAAATAGAAATTGATATTTCTGATGAGGCAAAATATAAGTTAAAAAAAGGATAATTATGGGAATGATTAGCAATCTTTCATTGCAGGTTATGATATTAGAGTAGGAGAAGTCGACGATCTTTTGGGAGAAGAAAGAACAAATAGGTTTAGTGAGATTGTAGATCTGAGAGATGGCCGAGTAATAGAGCACGTTAGGATCACTTCCAGACAGTAAATGTCACACAGTTGAGATATACTTTGTCTCAATTGTATCCTTTTCTCTTTGCATTTCGCTATTCTCTATCATCATTTATATTATTGCATTATATATCATTTTTCACAAAAGGAGTTGGAAATATGCTAATTGAGTCAAAGATCACGGATGAATTATATAAGTCATTCGGTACCTCTCTTAGAGAATATAATTTACCAAAGACGTTAAATTAATGGCCGACAATCAAATAATTGTTTCCTGTAATATTTAATAACAACAAAATCATTTATAAATTTCGACAATTCAAATGGAAAAGGATATTGTATTCACCACATAAATTTCTTAAAATATTTCCAATTGACATTTGATAAAATTTACTTCCGTTTTCCTTTAGACGTTATTTTTTTTATGTTTTTAAATTACCGAAACTAAAATAAACAAAAAATGAATTTTATAAAGTTATTTTTGTTTTTAGGAAAAAAAACTCTATTTTCATATCTCATCACTCATAATTTACGCTGGAATTCTGTTTTATTATTTAAAATAATAATTTACGTAAGTATATATATATATATAATAGGTAAAATACACTTATTGATTCACATTCTGTTTCTTGAAAATGATTTTAAAAGCAGCTGTCTAATTTTATTTCCAGTCGTAACTCCAGATAACATTTCTTGGAAACAACCTGATTTTACATAATGAGTCCACGTTTGCTATTTTCTGCTACTTTGTTATTAAACGAGGATATTTTAAATCGCATTCGGCCATTTTATAGCTTATTCGATGTTTATTTTATAACTCTTTCTCTCTGTTTTATTAAAATTAAATTTTTTTTCCATTTTTTTAAACGTTTGACTTTAATCTAATCATTTTAATTTATTCAAAAATTTATTCCCGAACAACTTAAAAAAACTGCAGAAATTAAAATATTAATTATTATTGTGATTACTTTTTAATATCGAATATGAGAAAAACACCATTAAAAATTCAATACGTGATGGGCGGATGGAGAAATTAATTTGAAAGATAAAAAGCAATTTTGACGAGCTTCAAATATTTGTTTCTGTATCGAGTTTCTATTTAACAGGAGAAAAAATATCGAATGTCCATTATCTTCTGACAAACCAAAAATGGAAAGAGTGACTTGGGATTGGTAAACTGCGTGTTTGGTTTGGACGTTGCTCTAATGAGGTCCATCGGGACTAAACTTAGTTTCGTCGAAGCAAAACGAATTCTGAGCAATACAGATAAGAAGCACGAAGTTTTCACGAATGACCGGTCCTACCAATCGATCATCAACGGGGACTTGATGTATTTGAAGAGTTAAGAGAGTGTGAAGATGCGAGCCGTCATTTCGTCAACCTTCAAACTTCCATCATTGACATTCCATCTCGACTTTTGCTTTCAAGATATAAATGCACTTCACACGATATCTACATGTTGGCAAAATCGATTTATAAGAAATCAAACAGATTTCTTAGAAATTATCTTAATTTAGTTCGATAATTATCCGATTTTAAACGATTACAATCTTTCGCTAAATGGGTGACGGTTGATCGAAGGGAAACCATAAATGACACATGCAGCTTCTAAAGACTTTTTTGATTTCTTTTTAATAACATATTATACTAAAATTAAATTTTTTTGTAGTAAACATAATATTTTATATGATATATATTGGTACTTTTAATAGAGATCATTTGAAGAAATTTTTTTTAAATTATTAGGTTCGGAAACAATAGCAAAACAATGGATGGTACATTACAGTACAATTCTCATATTTAATCTTCTTTAAACAGAAAAATATACAAAGATAGAAATATTTAAACAATGTAATATGCGAGAAATCAAATTGCCAAATAATTTAATCGATATTAAAATATTATTTATTGATTATAATCAATTTTTTTTTTGCATTTTTAACATGATAAAATGTATTAAAAACGTTCAATTCTTAGTAATTTATAGAGATATTAGATAAATATATTTCTGGATGTTATATCTCATGAACCGCTTGCAATATTCATAAATTTTTCTATTATATTCGATTATAGAGAAAGAACATCCATACTTCTATCGAATCAAATATACACAGTACGTGTTTTCGTGGATGCAGAATATTGCTGTAAACGCATTTCCGAATAGAATTTTTATATTAGAAAATATAAAAAATTCTTTTTCGATATTTTCTGAACGTTTTTTTTCAACATTAAGANTAAATCAAAATTATCGTTTTATCTAAGATCTTTCCAATAGAAGTAAGTCTTACTCCTCTTTTTTTTGAGAGAGACTAAAATAAAAAAATAAAATAAAAAATATATATATATATATATTTTTTTTTTTTTTTTTGTAAAAATAATCAAAAGCGATTGTGTTTTCAGTTTAATCACATTATCGTGGAAGTTGAGAGCCAAAAATAGAAGTGGATCAATAAAAGAGGGATGATGTGATTTCAGGTAGATCCTAACTGACAGGTGTGGAACAGGTGAGATACCTATAACTTGACTGTCGATTAACTTTGATGGGATTATGGTTTTATTATGTTTCTATAAAAAATATTTTGAACATTTTAGTGTTAAGCTACATCTAACTACGCGGCTCTAAATTATATACACTCGTACATAAGTACTTTGATGCATCCTACATTCTACCAAGAACAATTGCAGTTTCGAAATGAAATACTTTTACTGAAACATGATCTAAATGCTTTAAATTTTTGCTTATCTTTCATATATCTTAATATGTAATATGAACACGTGTAGTATAATTTTGGTATGGCTAAATTTATACACTGTAAAAC
>NW_019390401.1:0-920 GCF_000671375.1 Centruroides sculpturatus
AAAAATTAATTTTTCGATTAAAGCTTCTTAAACCACTACTCCTTATATATAATATATACTTGTGGCCCAAAACTCCTTGACTTTTTTTAATGTGGCCCAGAGAAACAAAAAGGTTGGACATTGCTGGTCTAAATAATTCAGACTATTATCTACTACTTTTTCACATTGGAATTAAACATTTTTATTTATTAATTAATTTCCTTAACGAAACAGTCATTATGTAGTATGCATTGATCGTAGACGATAAACCAGTCATCTACATATCTTTGAAAACTTATTATACTTCGGGTTTTATTTATTTCTTTACCAATTATGATCATTCATAACTCTGCTAATCTAGAACCTATGCAGAATCCCATTTGTATACCGATTGTCGGTAATATTTATATTGAAATTCAGAAACTTATTATTTAAGATCAATTTTACTAATTGTTTAACCCAATCTGGGCTCTTGACGTAGAACAGTGAATTTAAAATTAATTCTAAATTTATTGACATTATTTGTAACAAGGCAGTTGGCTTCACATAGTCTTATGGATTTTATGGCAGTTGGCCTTTGTAAAAGATCTGGTTTATTTTTGGATAGTCTTGGTGTGAGATGTTTTCAAAATTGTTAGAATCTTATTTATTACGCTATTTAAATTAATGTCGTCGGCAAAATGCATCGTTTATTATTATTGAGTGTTAATGAATTTTTATTAAAAAATTAAGTGTATTTTAATTTCGTAATATATTAATAAGGTTTTCTATCATTCAGTCTACATTTCAATATCATTTATTTAAATGCAGATTAAAGAAAAATGTTGATAATTAATATTTTAATATTATTTCTAATATCAATTAATTTGTTTAATTTAACAGTTAGACATAAAAAATCGGCAAGACTTGACAATTATTTGCATGGTTTATATCTATCATAT
>NW_019390401.1:2262-3217 GCF_000671375.1 Centruroides sculpturatus
ATGTATAAAATGAATTTTTAATGTATAAAAATTCATTTTATACATTAAATTAACACAGCCACACATTTCTGGAGTGTGGCTGTGTTCGGAACACGGCCGTGTGTTTTATTTGAATACGTGTACGTTAACGAGTAACATTTTCTTTGAGCGTATTATATGTAATAATCATTCCTTAACAGTAAGAAGTCCTTCGGATATTTTTGTTTTTTACGTTTCCGGCACCGCTTTAATGGGTATCACTAGATTTCTCTCAAAAAGCCCTGTTCAAACGTACACGATTTCTATATTTTATTTTGATTTGGATTTTCGACGAATATAGGCCGACATTGTATTGAGTTTTCTTAATTTTTAACTTTAAAACCGTATATATTCACCATAAGTATTCAACTATTTAACTATCGAGTGATTTAATAAAATTTTAGATGTAGATGACAGATATGTAGCTGCAATGTTAAACTTTAACCCTCGATTTTGTTATAATCAGTTTTTTGAATCGCTTCTTACTGCGGAAGCAAATTTAAACACTTATTCACGTCAAATATAATATATATATATAAATGTATACAGAATATTTCATAGTGTTTGTCGAAAATACAAATGCTACTGCAAAAAAAGTAAGTTACGAAACTTTCTTCAACGAAAGCAACACTGAATGGGGCTCGAACACAAACAGCTTTTTAACACTATTACGTCGCACGGTATTAATTGCCGTGCGATGTGTAAGTGTTAAAAAAAACTGTTTGAGCTAGTCGCTTAAAAGATTGACACACAGCACGACTTTCCCTTTAGTGTACGTGCTACTTTTATTATCACTGGGTCTGTCTAGTGACAACAGTTAGAACTATCGCTGACTATAGGATAGAATAAACGGTAATATTTCGTCCAGTACTGTATTTTTTAGTAAAATTACTCTGTTCTGCGGTGCCTTCTCGAAACTGAATATTATTTTCATACG
>NW_019390402.1:0-3252 GCF_000671375.1 Centruroides sculpturatus
CTCAAGGCGGGTCTCGTTCTCATTCTCCAATCTTCTTTGATATCGCTGCTTTTGGGCGCGATCGTTCAAACTTCGCCGACCACGATGCATTTTCGATGAAATTAATCTATCCAATTTCGAAATTTCTCTCCGTTGCGTGTCGGCCGGGTTGAATTTTTCTCGATGCGTAACGAAAATTTCCCGTTTTTGAAAAAAAAATAATCGTGGCTATTGTGTCGTCCGAAATTATTTTTTTATTTTGCGCAAACAATAGTCTATACAGTTTAACCCGATAATAATGTCATCGGATATAACGACAACCCTAATATAACGTCAAATTTTTATCGGTCCCACGATTTTGCTATACTACTAGATAATGTTAAAAAAACCCACTTGTGACGACATAAAACCGTTTTAACGTCATATTTGAAGCACTCCCAAATTTACAAAATTAGATTACAAATTTTATTTAACATAGAAGAAACTACGTGTTCGGTCCTAAGGTTCACTTCTTAGAATGACTGTGGGTGGTACTCTCCCCCTCTTGCTTTCGGTAGGGTGAGGTGCCTGTTTTGCCTGTTTGTAGAAGCGGGTCGCCATTTTGGATTTTATTTTGACTCGGTTCTCGGTCTCCTGACTACCTACGAGTCTGGATTTTTTATACGCAAATGATTTTGGCACCTAATACTCTGTGCTAAATATCATGTATTCCTTCATACCTCTATGCTGGTAACAAAAAACGGCAGTACGATTTTATAAACAAGACATAGTATTGTCAATATACGAGACGGAAAAAGTAATATATTTTTTTTAAAAATTAGTATAAGAAATAAAATATTTTTCATTAGGCAATAAGGCCCAACTTTATTTAATTTCGTTTAATATTAACGAAATTAACTGTATCGCAATTATCCTATGATTAGATGCCGAAAATATCTCAATGTAGCAATTTAAACTAAAATCCTAAACAGCCGAGCAACTTTATATTCATAACATTAATTAATACTTCATTAATAAATATAAAATACAATGCATTCACAAAGAGTAAAAGTCTTTGTCTTTGCTATTCTTTCCGTCGTTTAATTACTTAATTAGCTTAAAATCGTCACGACACTTTCTCAGTTATCAAAAAGAAAGAAAGAAAGAAAAGTAAAGAAAAAAAAACATAAAGAACAGAAAAATTGTGGCATTAAGAATTAATTAATCGCCACGAAATTTTGAAACGATTAGGCAAAGCGAGCGAAGAGAGCTGGGTGTTGGGCCACTAATAAACAAATTCTATTAGGCTATTCACAAATCCGCTCATTGGAAGAATGTTTTCGAAAATTCATTCATAATCGTCTAGGATCTAGTCTGCTTCTTTTCTTCTCGAAAATTCAACCATAAGTGGTGAGGAAGCGAAGAGGGCGATTAAAAAAATAAATTCGTAGTATTTGAATTAATTTTTTTATCAACGTTATATTCGAGTATTCGTGGATTGAATTTCCTAGTAATGCCATGCGGCACTATATGCCAATAAATAATGTAGAAAAAGGTATTGGCACATCTCCAGATAAAACCATTGAACACTGACAGTTAGTCCTGCGTTCGCAATCCAATGGTATTCCGAATAATACGTCGGGCTCCGTCTCTCGGCCATCCTCATTGTGGGCTTGGTCGAACTAGCAATGGGTATGGAAAAATGTTCTTTTGGTGCCCACGAAGAGGAAAAATCCAAGAAAGAAACAACTGGCGAGGAGAGATAATTATGCCTTAAGAACGAAAATAGTGACTTTATATTTAAAATTAATTACTTATTTCTCGAATTTTTAGAACATTTTCTTAGAATAAATATGTTGAATTTGGACTTCTAAATTCTTTTGCTTCCCAATCTAGAAAATTTACTTCTTTAATGATCGGAAACGAATAATTTTATTTGAAGTTTCGACAATACAACACTTATGCGATCTGCCTAGGCCCTAGGGTGATGCCTTCCAGGAGGTCTTTTTAAGGGCGTTACAGATGTTTTGTCTTTTACTTTGTTAACATCTAAATTGTACTTTAGACTATGTACGGCGTCAAAACAACTAAGAAAATTATTATTAATTTTTTGACCGCTGACTAATTCTTGAACACTTGCACAGTTTCTTTGTGCTGATTACTAATAAACAGGTAATTTTTGGTGCATTTAAGCCGTTTTGCAGAAGATATTGCGCCACAAAGTTGCGCTTCGCCCATAAAAAACTCCATAGACGGTGGCAATTCAAACTCGAAACGTCGGTTAACGCTCTGGAACTTTTTAATTTGCATACATCCTTGTTATATACGTAACAGCCGGGGAAAGTAAAATGGAAGGTTCATTATTTTTCCAAATTATCTGGCAGAGGGGAAATAAAATACTTGAAGTCGATGACAACTCTTCGAATTCTGTTTTAATTTTATAATCGTCGTTAAACGTTAAGTAAATTTATACATTTATCTTATTGAAATTTACGTATTTGCTACAATCGTAAACATTTATTTACTGTCTAGATATTCGTTATCTTATCTAGTCGTCACGGTTACGCTTTCGATATTGGCAGCCGCACTCGACAAAACGATAAGCAAAATGCAAGCGGGAGAAATTCTGTTTGTCATTTTTATATTTCTGTCTCTTCCCTTTTCAGGTAGGTCCTTTCCGACCGTCGTCTATTTTAGCCAACCTTAAATAATACAAATTTCTTTTAGTCCTTTGCGGATTATCCGAAAACTGTTCCGAAAAAATATCTCGATTCGCGCTGAATNCGTATGGCAAAATGATTAAGGCGGCGGCCAAATGGTTAAGATGGAAGCCTACCGCTCTGGTGAATTCGGAAGCGAATCTTGGTGGGTCGAAAAACACAACAATTCTTTGGTGTGCTCCTGTCTGGATATGTCGGGCCCTGTCCCTCACCACCCGGCTGCCCCATTGTGGACTTGGCCGAAACCATAATGAGCTCGCTAAAAGAGACTCTCTTAGTGCCCTTCCGTACCAAAACTGAACGCGGAAACACTTTCTTTTTTAAAGAGAATACATTTAAAATTATTTGTAATCGTGATATGAAGTAAATAAAAATTCAAATTCAGCATTCAAATAAAAATAAATCTAATGATTACAGATAAAGTGGTTCACAATTGAATATACAATTTAACATAACGAAAATGTGAAACAATCTTGAATAACTTATTACTAAACTTTCATTATTATGTAAGCTAGCTTAAATATTTATCATAATAATAAAAATAAAATAATTTATATTAAATTTAAAACGTTAA
>NW_019390403.1:0-812 GCF_000671375.1 Centruroides sculpturatus
AAGAATTTATAATTTCCGAAACCGGTACTATTGTTCCTGTATTTCCCAATATATCATTTAAAAGGTGAAAATATGGCCAAGATATTCGACCTCTTTTTGTTGAATTATTGTTATCCATAATTTTTTTATAGGTAACACCTAGGTTACTCCACTTTTTTTGGATGTTTGTCCATGACACATTGAAACCTTTTTTTAAAAAAATGTTAGATATATCTTTCCAAACTTCTATTTTTTTTTTTCGTTGGTTTCTGGAAATCTGACGTTTTTTCTCTATATGTTTCAATTAGTAGTAATATACAGGCATGTGTCCATACAAATTTTTTTGAAAATTTATTGAACAGTAATTATAGAATAATAATAACATTATACTAAATAATGAAAACTATATTATACCTTTAGAGTTTGCCTCATCTTTAGGAATTATTTCATTTCTTTCACTTAATCCTATATTATCAGAAAGTTGGTTGGAACTAAGATTTTCATGATTTGAACCTATTTCTTTATTTTCTTTATTATTATCTATACAATTCTGCATGTATGCAGAAAGAAAATTTGCATCTGAAGAACACATATCTATAATGAAAAAAAGTTTTTATTCTAGTACTGTACATAATAATCTAGAATAAAGTGAATAGTGAGACTTAATTAATTATAAAAAGTACTAATTGTCTTCAAATTAACTATTTTATAATAAAAATAAACTAGAATCTGTGAAAGTCGTTCTTATTAACAGAGTATTAATTTACTTAATGGGTGTAATTACTGTTAATTTAAGTGTTTGAAATAAATTATTGTGGAAGTTATAAAAAAAA
>NW_019390403.1:2146-3765 GCF_000671375.1 Centruroides sculpturatus
GTTGAAAGTGGCTTTCTATTTCGAATGTTTTGTTCGAATTTGTTCGAATTTAATTCGAACATAAAAATCGAATATTGGTTCGATTATAGAACGATTGTAAACGTTCCAGAAACGTTGAAAATAGTTCGTTTGACTAAACGTAAAGATTCTCTAATTAGTCTGGAAACGGGGGACCTAATTCTTGCATTCTGTGAAAACGGGTAAGATTAGCTATAATGTAATTATCTTAATCTTGACTATCGTTAATTTTTGCCCAGCGAAGCGGGTCCTTGCAGCTAGATTCTAGATTACTTAGAAAAACAGTCTTTTATATAGGCCTATATATAAAAAACTATATTACATACAAATAAAAACCCAGCGAAGCGGGTCCTTGCAGCTAGTGAAAATATAAAAATAAAGTTTAAAAAAACTTAGACAATTGTGTAAATCAGGGTCGCCAAACTTTTTTGATCGTCGACCCCCTACAACTTTTTGAAACCTCACATCGACCCCCACCAAAAAGTTTGTTACAAGAAAAAAAAACGCTTACTATTTTAATATAAATCTTTTAATTTTACATTTTTACATTTATTGTACTGTACAGTACAATTGTGTAAATCAGGGTCGCCAAACTTTTTTGATCGTCGACCCCCTACAACTTTTTGAAACCTCACATCGACCCCCACCAAAAAGTTTGTTACAAGAAAAAAAAACGCTTACTATTTTAATATAAATCTTTTAATTTTACATTTTTACATTTATTGTACTGTACAGTACTGTACTGTATATATGTTAATAATAATTTTTGTAATTGACAATCAATAAGACAAATAAGCTTGATAATCCTTAACAAGATTAGCAATATTCGGTTCAAAATTTGTAAGTTTTAGTATTTTCATCGACCCCAATAATGTTATATCGACCCCGGGGGTCGATATAGATCACTTTGGCGACCCCTGGTGTAAATGATTATTTTATCTATCCACTTGTAGTTACGAAAAGTATTAGTTTCTAAATCATGAATCAATAGTTACGGTTAATACTAATATTACAGAATTGTAGAAAACAATAACGGAAAGTCTTTTCATCTTTTCAAACAATAAACAGTATATTATATAACCGTTTCTTCTTCATCTATTCACGAGTCTTTTTTCACACATCTCCCGCTTAACACCAGATTCACAAATCAGTGTGATTGAGTGATGAGAAAGGAAAATCTACGTATCAGAATCAATCCATCTCCAAACATTTCTGGACAAGCCGGAATGAAACTCAATCTTTTACAATGACAAGATGCATTGTATACTATCTACAATAACACCGGAACAGAATACTCATTATTTAAATTAAAACAAGACAAAGCATTCAGATTTAATAGTAAGAATAACACGAAGAAAATGTCTGACATAATTTTGTTTCTTCTTCACTCGTTGCTGCGAGACACTTCTATTAGTTTGATGTGTTTAACACATATAAGCAAGCAAAAGCAGCAATAAATAGTGTATAATAGTTACTATTACAGACTAAAACATTTTTTCTGATTGAAAAAGTCAATAACAATAACAATATTTTTCTACGAAAGATAGTGAACAATTGTGGTTTTACATTATTACGAATCTGGCTATTTTTTTTACTTTAAT
>NW_019390404.1:0-3229 GCF_000671375.1 Centruroides sculpturatus
AGAGCAAATTTTTGTTTACATATAGTTTTTCTTTTTTCTTTATTTCAAATAAATTATTATATTTAGAACTAAGTTAGACAAAGAATGAAGGCATATGTTTAATTATTGATGAATATATAGAATATAAATATTTCCATGCTAATAGAGATAAAATATTAATTTTTAACATTATTAAAATTGCAATTCAGTTATTAGTGTGCTGAAGATAAGTTTGATAAACACAAATATTAAGATTAGAATTAGTAAATTGTCAAGATTAGGTGTGAATATTATATTTGAAACAAAACAGTATATTTCATGGTGCAAAAAATATATCATATATCTAAACTTTCTTAAATTATCAATAGATTTAGAAACTAAACCCATCAGCCAACACTTATTCACATACCTATGTCCTGACTTGGTTTAAGGTCATTTGCTGGACCGCGATGAATGGGACCTGACAGGATTAACCAATTTTTAATTACTTTTTCTGTGAAAATTTTAAGTCTTGTGCTTTTTGTACATGCATATTTAAAATTTAAATGGAAAAATTCTAAGAATTATAAATTTAAAAATCAGTTTTGAATTGATTAAGATGTGATAAATGGGAAAATTTTTTTTAAATTCTAAGTTTGATTTAAAAAATGCATAAACTAAAAAATTATAAATTATGGTTTTTATGTTCCATAATTTAAATTAGATGACAAATAAAATTTTATAAATAAAAGAAATGAAGTTTTAGTTTCCATTTCCCAATATAAAACTTTCTTTTTTAATTTGAAATGCAAATAATTCTTACAGAAGTTATATAATGTTTCATAATTACTTAAAATTAAAATAGCTTCAAATAAAAGAAATAACAATTAGTATTTTTATATACAAATAAATAAAAATTAATATATATTAACATATTATTACACGAATTCTTATGTAACTCAAAATATAATTAACATAATTTTCTACATGTGATAATTTAAAAATTTAACAATAATAAAGGGCAGAAAGTAACAATTGGATCAAATATCCAATGTTATGTGTGGAATAAGTTGAATAATTGTTTCATTATTTAAAAATATTAAACTGAAATTATATATGCATATTTATGATTGGGACATTTGACAGTAGTAAACTAAACAATTAATAGTTGCTACAATTACTAGGTTACAAACAATTCTGATTGGATATGATGGCAAGTTTACATAAAGAAATTTGTAACTGTAGACAATTCCACAGACTGATTAATAAATGAATTATTGTCTAGCTGAAATGTGTAGAAAGATGCAGCTTAAATTAATACATAATTATTGTAGCAATAATAACTATAATAGTTACATGTTTGTGCTATGCACAATGATTGCAAGTTCAATTCCCATTATATACATCTTATTGTATTATTATATACATAATAATAATTTAATTAAAATTCCAATCAAAATTATTCACTTAAAACCTGGTAATCAGGCAGTTATTAATTTCTGCTATACTGTATATCTGATATTTCACTCAAACTTTATCTGGCTAATCAGTAATTATTTAAAGTTACTTACTTATTCATGGTTTATTTTTTCAATCAGTTATTAAATAAAAACTGTTAACATTTTAGACACACATTATTCATTATTTAATTGTTGTGCATATTATTACAAGAAATTTAAAGACAAGAAACATTACTTACAGTAAAATGTAGCTTTAAAAAAAAATCTCGCATCTTCTGGATAGTGAAGAATCCCAATAATTTATGATAACAGTTTTTAAACTTAGTTTTATATAAATAATACTGTTTGTTTTCAGATATAATAAATTTAATAGTTAAATAAGAATTTTAATTAATATTTATCAAAAGAGTGATATCATATCAAAATTATTAATGTATAACTTTAATAATTTAAATTGCTTAAAAATAACTGAGAAAATTCTTATTACATATGTATTTAATATTAGATGCACCATTTTAAATTTCTAGATAACCAGATAAATTTAGGCTAGATTCTAACCCATCACATGATAAATCTTTAAAATATTTAATCAGATAAATTTATTAGGTTCAATGGTAAATGATGTCTGAAATTTATAAAATTCAAAATTAATTTTTTAAAACTGGCTCAAAATTTNTGCAGTAATAACAAATTATCTTTCCAGGCATGGCTTTCTCAATTTCTAGAAAAGCAAAAGTCAGTCTAAAGAATCTGCATATCTTTTTGAACTAAATGTATGTATTTATAATCTGCTGAATATATATTTATCATTTCAATCATTGCTTTTTCTTTGTGTAAATGACTACTATACAAGGTATTCTATGTAAAATCAGCCCCACTCACTGGAAGCAATACAAATGAATTTAGGCAAAGGACACTTGTTAAAAAACTTTCTGTATATTTAAATAATGTTAAAATAAACTCACAGAAGAAGCTGAAAGTGGTGACTTGTTATCTCTGCAGGTTTGTATATCTGTAATCATGTTCAGGGTGACCTTATATAAAATACTAATGATAATGGCTTAGATACTGCTGAGAATGCTTTCCTTTGGTTTGCATATGGTTCTGAAACTGATCTTATACACATTCCCTTTTAAATAGCCCATATAAAATTTATCTCACTAATATTTCATCATCTCAGTTGAGACAATTTTAAATGAGACACACTGTACATGGAAATGGCATTCATAGTCCAATAAAAAATAGTTATATTATAAAGCAAAATTAATTTAAAAGTATTTGAATTCAAACACTATTCAAACAATTCCTTTTTATAAAATTTATTTAAATATATAAAATGCTAAGGATACTATAAAAACTATAATAAATGATTCATAAATACTAGTTTATTTTTATCAAACATGGACTATTATTAGTAGATTTTGGAAGAAAATCTTACATAAACCAAACTTTGTCTTCCCAAATTGTTACAAAACATTGAATATCTTTTCATATTATCTTTTAATAACTGGTATTCTAAATTTAAATATCAACAAAACAAAAACATTCAATCTATAAACTATAACTAAATCAACACCTGTTCACTCGCTGAGAGATTTATTCTTAACACAAATGTTTTCAATCCAATCAATGGATCATCGTCAGGTAAATTAGAACATTTCAAAAAATAGAACAACAAGTTCAAAATACAAAATTTCTACAAAATTCTATTTTTTGGAAATGTTCTAATTTACCTGACGATGATCCATTGATTGGATTGAAAACGTTTGTGTTAAGAATAAATCTCTCAGCGAGTGAACAGGTGTTGATTT
>NW_019390405.1:0-3297 GCF_000671375.1 Centruroides sculpturatus
GTCCGTTATTCGAGGCGTACGTTATACGAGGCACCACTGTAATTACAATTTATATTTCAGAGTAATTGTCGGAATTTATAAATTTTTCAATGTAATCGACATACGATTACGTAAAAGTAGAAATAAATTGTTTATTTATTTTTATTTCTACTAGAACAGTGATTTTCAACAATCATTCCTCCGCACACTGATTGCCGCGAATATTTTTGAAGGTTATTAAATAAATTATTTTCGAAAGAAGCCCAAAAAACAATAAGTGTACAGTTGAATTATATACTGCTTTTACCACTTAATAATAATTAAAGAATTTGTAAACTAATCTTATTTACTGGTGTGATTAGCCAATATGGATATGTGTCTATATTTTTTGAGACTAGCAAGTAAGTGTCAAAAAATAAGTGGACATGTTAAAATTAAAATTAAAAATTAAATATATATTTATTATACGAGCTTTTCATTTTTTATAATAACTAAATGTATACATAATGTGATAAAAAATATATATGTTATGGACAAAGTGATTAATCGGGCATTATGAATAATGACCAAATAGGGCGGGCAGTGTGATAAATATTGATTAATTTATCAAATTTACCGGTCATTATGAATACTGCTATCACCTAGTCGGGCAAAGTGATAATAATAAGTTGAAGAGTGATCATCTGACATACGCTAGCCAATCGGCACGCTGAGTTGCGTGTGCGTATCGTACAGCGTTTAGTACAGAATTTTAAATTTGATTAAAAAAACTCCACTTATTTCATTTAGAAATATTTATTTCTTGTAAATTATATCAAAGTACTATTAACTATATTAATTAAACTAATATTAACGAAAAGTATTATTAACAATTTTTGGTATAAATTATATAAAAAATTAAATGCTTTTTAGTTTATTTATTTGAGCAGTTAACATTTTCATGACATTTGGAATTACATAATTTTTTTTCTTTGGTAACATTTGCATCTATTAGATTTTCAACCAATTTTTCAGCAGCATTAACTATAGTTGTGGCCATCAGGAATTGATGACATTCTTGCACATTCTCTAAGCGAAATTTCTGCACCCGGTACATCTCCAATAGAAATTTCGCTTAGAGAATGTGCAAGAATATCATCAATTCCTNCAATGCCCGATTTTGTTGGTCATAATTCATAATGCCCGGGCATTATTTATAATGCCCGTATTAATCACTTTGTCCATAAATATATATTCATAAGCAAAAATATATGTGCTTTACACCTGGTTATTTTATTTAAAATGAAATTTTCTTTAAATCGAAAATATATCTATAATTGTCCATATTTAGTTCAAACTATTTTAACTTAGAAATAGCGGGGCATTTGGCAGATTTCTAAAGGTAATTATCATGCCATTTGTAAATTCAAATTAAGACTTAATATTAATTGCTTTTCGTATGTAAATGAAAAATATAAATTTAAATAACTATTGTTGTAACCTTCTGCTGTTCTATTTAATTCACAAAAAATATATACAAAAAAAAAATTGGGTTAAGTGGCAAGTAATATGACAATAAAATGTTTACAAATACAATTTTAAACCACCTCATTTATTCCGTGGAAATTTAATTATAGGTTCAAGTGTGCCGTGAGATAACAAAAAAAAAAATGTAAAACACTGAAATAGAAAAAAAAATTTTTAAATTATTAAAGAATATCGTAATGTCAAGATATAGTATAACTCGATTACGAGGTTTTTAAGGGACAAAATTACACCTTTTTTATCTCTTAATGAAGGATTGCACAAAAGAAGAATAGCTTATGAAAATGTGTAAAGTTTTAAATTCAAAGAACAACTTTAGTGAAATTATTAAAATTTGAAAGACGTCGTGCCGCTATTAAGAGAAAACATTGCAAAAACTAATGGCAAAATTCAGAGGGGAAAAAAGACTGCTCTAGTTATGAACGCAAAACTTATTATTACATTAGCTAGTGATTTCGAGATTAGAAGTGATTAAGGAGCAAATTAAAACTTTTCAAAGTTTAAGAAAAACATTTCAAAAAGTTTAGAAATTTGGTAAATTACCTAGATTAAGTTTCTTTTTTAATGAAAGTTAAAATACATTATATGCTATGTAATGCCATAGCGTTAAATATTTTTTACCACTTTTGAGAGGCGATATTACAATAAAAATGAATTATACATTGTTAACAAAGTAAAAAATGAGAAAATCACTGAAAATTTTCATACAAATTATTTCTTTAGTTTGGTTGTTATGTACCGAATCGTATGTCACGTAAACGAATAGCAAACCCATTATACCAATGTTTCTCAACGGGGGCGATATCGCCACCATGTGGGCGTTTTTCCATGTTCAGGGAGCGATTAGCAACAATTTATATTTTGGGGGCGAAAAACAATTTTCTGGGCGATATAGTAAAACATTATATTAAGAATAATTAAATATTTTATTCGTTATATCGTACAATAATTAAACAAATAACATTATACTAGTGACTAGTCTATTCAATGCTGTACGAATTTGGCGTTAGCCTTGTCCCTCGGCATCGGAATTTTGTAGTGAAGGGGGCGATACTATGTAACGGTTTTATTGAAGGAGGCGATATTACGTTGAAGGGGGCGACGATTCGTTAGAGGTTGAAAAACACTGCTTTATACAATTATACTTAAAATCTTTATGAATCATAATTACGTTTAACAATAAATTTAATATTACATACTTTGTCTTGCAGTTCTGTAAATTGTCGATTTGTTAATGTTTTATAGCCATGCTCCACTACCTTTTCTCATGTACGGCACACCTATATACTCTTCTTTCCAGAATTCCGTGGCGAACTCACGCCCGACTACTAGTGTTCAGTTGTTTTATTCGCTTAGCCTCTGGTGGGCATTGGCATCGATTGCTTTGCTTATGGATTGTCTCTCCCGTGACCAGCAGGTTCAAAAATTGCCGATTTCGTGGCGGTAAGTGTCCGCGATTGTCAGATACAAGAATCGCTTTTTCAGTGTCTAACAAATGCAAGGATATCTTCATTCTTTCCGGCTCCACTTCAATTCTATCGCGATACGACAAAGCCACGCGATGTTCTAGATCTTCTAATATCAGGACTTATTATACTGGCTTTAATACAGGTTTAAGTTCACAGTAATATTGTTTTTGTTGGTTAAAATTGAATGTCCAGTTGAGTTAAAAATGAAAGAAAATCTGAAAATTGTAAGAATTTTATTAATGTATAGTTGACCCCCTCTATAACACTGTTGATAATTCCGTTTGATATGAATTCCATGTTGTACGAGTCACTTAGATTTTACAAA
>NW_019390406.1:0-3228 GCF_000671375.1 Centruroides sculpturatus
AGTTAATTTAGTATCAAAAACGTAAAATATTTGAGTAGCCCAAGACATAGCCAAAGATTACAGCGCCACAGCACTGGCGAAAATTTAAATTTGCCAACTGGAATTCTTTCGGATAACCGACGTTTCGGATAATCGACCTTCGGATAAACGACCCTCTACTGTAATAGTATATAAATTAAATTAATTTTCATTTCTTTTTCAGTTGTACAATTGCTTCATAGAAATCCGAAGATTTTCTTTTGTCCACATAAAAATTGAAAGCAAACTCAAGGTTGACTCGATTAATTAACTTCGCCTTTTAACCGTAAACAATTTGATTAATAAAGTGATTTGATTAGTTTCTAGATTTCATGAAGAGATTCGGAAAGACCCCGATCGGCCTTTCTGTCGGAGGATTCTTCTTCATCAAGAAAAACTTCGTCATGAGAGTGAGTATTTCTTTTTGGTGTATTTCGTTAAACCCGAATTTCGTTTTTCACTGATGATGTGTGCGATGCGTTAGACACCCATTAAGATTTTTCCGAGTATATTATTTAAACAATATTTAAATTTTAAATCTGTTTTAGCATCTGCATTTCATATTTTTTGTTCTTGTAAGTATAAAACACTGGCTCGAATAAAAGACTTTCCTATTTTACAGATGTTAAGTGGATTTTATTCTATTTTGTCAACGTTACTGAAGCTCGGCAACGAGAAGAAAAGTGGATGCATCTCGACAGAAATGAACAAAACCGATTCCTTCGGCATATTGTCAGTTTTGGATAATTTTTAATTTTCTTTTCTATAAAGTTTCTATCGTTAGAAACAAATTGATTTCGTGGAGAAATGTCCTTTGCTACGCATTACGCTGTGTGGTAGATTTTTTCAGTATGATGCGAGTCTTCGAAATGCAGTCACTTAATTTTTTTTTTTTTTAGAATAACCTTCGATTGTGTTTTTGTTTAAGTGCACAAAATGTACGAATACTATTTTTATTTTGAAAATATAAACTATTATAAAAAATTGATATCGACTATCAACTACAGCAATCTACTATGGTTTTACTCTTCTAACTTTAACTCTACCAAATTCGTTAATTAGGGACGTGTAGTTTAGACTGGCAGCTAATGTAGATTTAATACAAATAAATGATAAATTTCTAAGTTTCGTTTGGCATATTGAACTTCTTAAGAAGTGTTTTATTAATTGTCATTTGGAGAAACTTCTTTCCCCGCTAACTACAGAGGCGGGGAGTGTTAATAAAATTGAGGCTTTTTCCTTCTGGCTCTAACTTCGGTTTCGGCAGGAAATTCTGTGTTTTATTCGAGATTCTTCGCCATTTCATCAGCAGCAATTTTCATCCGATCGTATCCCGATTGTCTGTAACTTTTCACTTTTTGTATGGTTTCTGATAGCATCCTTACACACTCTGACAAATTTATAGTTACAGATTGCAATAGCTTCGAGACTAAATTTATTTCAAATAAAATAACGTGCCAAAGAATTACACCGCATATAAACTTGTAATTTTTAATATTTTTTGCTAATTCTCTCGCTTTAACTTTAGTTTATGCATCTCCGTTGACGTCTTCTATTATTTGGAATAAAGCATCATAGATTTCGCAAAGTTCAAATCTCCGCTTGACCACCCATTGAGTAGCGCTCAATGGTTTTAGAGTTAATTGTTAAATATATATTTTTTAGCACTTCCCAACGCTTTGTAGAACCACAAAAAAAGTGTGAAGTTCTTGTACAATAGAAGAAAGTTATTGTTTCTGTAGAAGAAGACCCGCGTCATTCGCAACTAGGCATAAAGAATGAAACGCGCAGGGCACATAAAACGCCCTTGGATATTTTTCGATTACAGTATTCTATTGTGTACTGTACACTCAAATTTATCAATTCATCTTGTATATTATTGCTTAGATAAGTCTCAGATCATTTATCAGACTCTCGTTAAATGAACGTTATTTTATTTAACAATGCAATGTTAATAACTACATTTTAACAACAATTGCAAAATTTGTCGTTTTTTCAAACCAGAAATTGTCGCAACTCGAGTGAATGGTAAGAGTCATTACTAAAATGATTTGAACTATAAAAGGCCTTACGTATTTTTGAATTATGTGTCTTTCAATGCTGAAAAATACAAAATGTTACAACAATTGTTAAACCTGAACAATTTCTATCTATCTGGATGTTGTAACATTAATACACCCATATTTGTGAAAATTGCAACACCATGAAGGAATTGTCAAAAATTAATGAAATTTATTCCACATATTACTGATAGTGAAACAAATAAATGATCAAATTTACAAGACAAAAAAACAAAAAGAACGTCGGAAATCAGTACTATGTGTGTCCGCCACGCTGAGTGACGAAAGCCTGTACACGCCATTGCATTGAATCATACAGGTTCTAAATGTAATCCTGGGGAATGACATTCCCGATAGCTTCGGCTTGACGCCAAAGTTTAGTTTTATTGTGTGCCCACCAGCTGTACGAGCGAGTCACCAATATACTCAATGAAGACTAAATGTAGTTTAAATCAGAAAATCGTATCTAAAATAGTACAGTAGAAACCGTTCTTTTGTTAAGACTTAACCCTCTCCCTCTCCCCCCGCGGGGGAATTTCGAAAAATTCCTTCTTCGTGTGCGTTTTCATCACATACTTTAACTGTGTACCAAATTTCACCTTTTTAAGTTCAGCGGTTTCCTCTGGACAAGCAATTTTATATNATTGTAATTTGAAAGATTTTCGTGTTGTCTTTCTTTAATAATAAACACTTTAATACTGTTTATTCACGAAGTAAATTTAAAATACGACATGTGCCAAAATATTTAAAAATGAACCAAATAAAGTCACCAAGGTCACTACGACATATGTACGATGACCGATACGAAATCAATAAAAGGTTTATTTTAGAGTTAATATTTAGATAAAATAACTAGTCTATGCTTTCTGTTAGAATATAGAACGAATAAAACCAAAATTTCATCCGGATTAAACAAAAACTGCACGAGTTACAAAAAATTCACACACACACACACGTACGATGGTGTTTATATCAGTAATATTCCGGGCTTTCCTTTTTTTTATCAACATTTTATAACAGATTGAACTACTGAATGTTGCTCAGAAAGTTGAACAACTCTGCTTTTGTAAAGTGATTATTTCCATTTCCTTTGGCAGTGACCAAATATTTTGCTTTTAATATATATTTAGAATAGATACATATAGTATAG
>NW_019390407.1:0-761 GCF_000671375.1 Centruroides sculpturatus
TAATAAAAGGCAAATTAAAAAAGATAATAAAAAACAAAAAATAAGGAACTAGCCAAGAAACAGAATTCTATGGTGGTATACAAATGTCATCTAAATATATAAAATTACTTGTCATGACTGACTGACTCATCAGCAGCCAGAGCAAACCATTGTACCTGAAGGTGAAATTTTGTACACAGTTAAGGTGTCATGAAAACGCACACTAAGAAAGGATTTTTGGAAATTCCTCCATGGGGGAAAGGGAGAGGATTATGGCTTAACCTGAAGAACGGCTTCTACTATACTATTTTGGATGTAATTTTTTGTTTTCAACTACGTTTAGTCTTCATTGAGTACTTAGGTGTATTAAATTGATAACATTGTTATAAATATTTTTATATATTTCAATTTTTTAACCAAATGTTCGAACTGTTTTAAATTTGAATTTGTTACTGCATATTGGTTCGATTATAGAACGATTGTAAACATTCCAGAAAATTGATCAAATTGAAAACAGGTCACAATTTCATGATGAACTCAGGATATTTTTCTTCTAAATATCAATTAGAGTTCAGACTATGTACAAAAAATTATTTAATTAATTTTTGAGTCTATCAAATCCTTTTTTCATACACCATAGAAGTAGCCTTTACATTGGTTTGAAGAAATCACTTCATAAAAACGAATAACAATAGGTAAAATTTACAATTAAAAACGATCAGACGTCAGCCTTTCATTTTAGGTATCTGACGCCTTAACATTAAAAATTAAGTAAATCTTCT
>NW_019390407.1:1178-3331 GCF_000671375.1 Centruroides sculpturatus
TAAATACAGTAGAGCCTCGATTATCCGACTCAATTGGGGACTGGGGTTGGTCGGATAATTGAAAAGTCGGATAACCGAAAAGTATGAAAAAATCCATTATTAGTGTAGTATATTATTATATCCCATGTAATTAGTATATTAGTATATCACTATTAACCTACTTCGCGTTGAATTTTCATCGATGTTAAGCCTAACATAAATTTTTTAAAATAATAATCATCGCTATTGTATCGTTAAAAATTAGAAAATTAAGCCTCGTTTAAATACTGGCTCCCTTTCATGGTCAAATGAGTGTTGCCAGCTAAAACATGTAAAAATAATATTAAAGTAGCCAAGACATAGCCAAATATTGTAGCGCCACATCACTAGCGGACATTTGAAATTTGCCAACTAGGACGGTCGGTTAATCGGGGGTCAGATAATCGAGGCTCTACTGTATTGCAAACATGAATTCTTTATTTGAATATGTTTATATACAAAACTTGGTATTTTGTTGTAATAAAATGTTCAGTTTTGTTCAAATGTTAGTATTTATTTTGACAATTAACATTCCGTGTTTCATTGAGAATAGTTATATGTCCTAAAGATTGTCTAACAAATTGACTGAAAACATTTGATTTTAAAAAGTCCTCTGTTCAGGGCATGATTATTCCATTAGCAGTTAAAAAAGTTGGTATCAAATGTCAGAAATTAATGTAATAAAATGTCATAAGTTAATTAGTAAGAATATTGTTATTATTCCAAAATTAATTATTCAATGCTTTCAAATTTCAGTAAAGATAATAAATTTATGTATTACTTTTCTCTTAGCAAAGACAAAATATATCAATTTATTCAGTAAAAATGTAATATTTAAAAGCATTGAATAATAAGTTTTGGAATTTCAACTTGAAACATTTTATAATGATTTGTTTTCTAACAATATGAAGAATCCCTTGCAACAAGCATCAAATAAGAGTGATATAGTTTTTTAATTAGTTAGTATATTTGGAAAAAACTGAAAAGACAACAAAACAGACATTATTTATATTACTGTATTTTCATTTCATATTTTTAATAGTACTACAAATTTTTACTTTTCTCATATAGACCTTTTAACATATAAAATGATTCAGGAATGTGCCTTGTACATTTAATGTATGGACGTGGCTATTTATACATACTGACTGTATGTTCCTATATTCCAGCCAGATACTGACTGTATGCGCTATTATTACAATTAATATTTTGATAATAACTACACAATTATAAAGAATATAATTTTATTTATTAAAATTCAGTTACAATGTTGTTCAATAAAGTAATCAATAAACTATGAAGTATGATTAAATCAGTGAAATATAGGTAATGAAATTTAAAGTAGATTGGTAGGAATACCAATAAAGTAAAATTAATATATTTTTTATTCTGTATTTTAATTTTTTTTTTTTTGTAAACAGTGGTCTGCTCAGTCTTTCGCTTCAAATGTCCTTTGGATTTAATTTTTGTTTTGAATTTTAAGTTTTTATTTGATTGATTTGAACAGGGCTCATTATTAGACCAAATTTGTTATTCAGGTTCTGGTTCAATTGTACTAAGCCCACTATTCTCATATTCAGAAAGAGAAATTCCATTTCTTGCATTGCTTTCTATTACTTTTAATTTCTCTACATATTTATTGAAGGTTTGCATTCCATAATTGGACAAAATATCTGCAATATTTTTAGTTTTCATCAGTGCTGTATTAAATTTTTCCCTATCCAATAATATTTTGTTGGGACAATCAAAATCATCAGAAAAAGTTTCATCTTTAATATGATCATCGATATCTACATTTACATCATCTGTATCCATACTTAGTGCATTTTTAATTGAAATAATATATCTTGCATGAAAGCAAGTTTTTGAAAATACAGTGGAACCTCAGTATACAACCTTAATCTGTTCCCAATGTTTGGACTTATACTGAATTGAACATATATCAGTGGAATTATCTATTAATAGGAATACAGTGTATTCCTATTAATAGAAATACACTGATATAGTGATTAAAAGAATAATTTTGATATAACAAACCAACCTTTCCCATAAGAAGTAATGTAAAAATGATTAATCTGTTCTCGTGTAAAAAAAAAAATGGCTGGCTTTAAACACCTCGCTTTCCTGGCTAGTTC
>NW_019390408.1:0-3197 GCF_000671375.1 Centruroides sculpturatus
GTATTTAAAATTTTAGTACATGTTATTTTTAACATATACAGACGAGAGGAAGAGTTGGCAACTTTTACGTGTAGTAAGTGCAGTCGCCATCGTAAGGTCTATGGAAGCGATCATTCAGATGTTAGTTTTTCGAACTTTAAAGCTTATAAATTGGTTTTAATACATAGATAAAAAGCATAAAAGAAAGGATGTGAAGCGATTCAAGATGAATGAAAAAAGATTTGCTGATTATTTTGTCGTCTGTGGTTTAGATCTCGGTTCTGGCTTGGAGCCTGATCTTTTGGCTGGTGAGACTCTTCAATTTTAACAATAATTTAAAGACGTATTAACTTATAAATTATAAATTAGAATTTAATAGCAATTAAAATATAACTCTTTTGAATTAAAGCGAATTTATGCGTAATTTTTTCCAGTAAGTATTACTGATGAGCTCTTCAATTTTCATGTTTATGATGGGAAATCTTAGCTGATGCAGCCATTTACTTTAAATGCCTTCATTAAAATTAGATTTTATGATTTAATTTCATGCTGATCAAATGTAAGGTTGTTTTATAGTTAATTTTATGTGTAATTTGAAATGTTTACATGATTTTTTAAGTTTATATTTCATATACTTCATCATGTACAGGCCCATTATAGATACTTATCGACTTCAAGAATTAATTACTACTTATTGATAGGCACGATTGCAGATGTGAACGACACTGTTGGGACCTTAACAGAGCTGTAGGCATGCCCTTGGGAGCAAAAAAGTCAAAGGAACCGTATCTATATTCAACCCTTTGTGAAAATCAGCCAACTTTAAGGTGATTCACATCTGCAATCTTACCTGACAGACATGTTGCAGATATATATGACATTAATAATAATAATTACTATTATTATTATTATTTTATTTTATTTATTATTATTTATTTATTTATTTATTTTTATTTTTTGAAGGAAGAGAGACTATAGTATCCCTTTGCCACACTAACCTGAAATTATAAAAGAATGAGCCAAAAATCCTGTTGCAATATATATGTTCAATTGTGGAAAAAATCTACAATCGAACTAGTTCAGATTATAATTGATTATATATTTCAGTTCATATTTCCTTCACGTTCAATAAGATTGGCCATAAATAATGTTGAATTCTGGAGAATTCAAGGATTTTGTCTGCAGGAAAAAATTTCTGATAAAAATTAATTCTGTTATGGAAAATGTATTATATTTTCTGATCATAATATGTGTTTTTTGGAAAAATCCAGCCAGTTCATGAATCAAACTTGTGAACCACAGTAATTTAGGTGAACCGAAACCAAAATTAAACCATTTTATAACGAAATGCATAAATCAAAATCATTGTTCTTATTGCCAACAGGGTTTTTTCAAGCCTATCATGTGTTCGACCAGACCCATAATGGAGCGGTAGGATCGTGAAGACGAAATCTGACGTATCTGGGACGGATCGCCCATGAAAACTCCTAGGTGTTTTGATCCTTTGTTTGTCCTCCAGAACTCTTATGGCCTTGATTTTGTTCTATTTACTTTTTTACCAACTGGCATAAACATTTCAAAAAATTTTTCTTTCTTTATTTGTATATCGAAATTTGGCATTAACATTCTATATGTAAAGTCTATGTGCATCCTGTCTTCACAATTGCTGGATTCTATGTTGTATACAGCAAACACAATTAATTCTCTGTATCCCCGATACAAGTAATCATCAGAAAAAGGATATTAAAATTTATTTTAGCTGATAAATGTGACAATAGTACGAGCGGTGTGAATGATTTACTCACGACGAATATTCGGTATTCGCTGTTTCCGTTTTCTTGTCAGTAAATTATGCCGAATCAAAGGGAACGAATATTTGCCTCCACAAATTCGTGTATTTTCTTGTTTTTGAATATTTTCAAAATGGAAATGGTTTTTTAATGAAACGTAATCCAGGTAAAGACATCCTGCTGCCAAATTAAAGAAAAAGAAAACGTTAATTAATGGTGTCGTTTATAAAATGTTTAAATGTTTTAACGAAGTAAAGCGAAACGTTAAAAAGTGAGGTAGGGACAGACAAAATATATAAATAGTGTTGCTATAATTGCCAAGCATTGATACGGGACGTTCATTTAAGTGCTAAATAAATAAAACATGAAAAAAGTGGGTAGGTAATGATTTATTTTACTGTGATAAAAAATCAATAAAGTTTAAGCAATCTAATAAAATCAACACGTAGAATAATAAAAAAGACGCAAGGCTAATCCTTTTTAGCCCATTCATATTTAAAGTTGATTTTACTTTCTTAATTATATTATTTTCTTCTTTCACATACAGTAATTATAAAATTGGGCGCAAGTCATTTTTAAATTATAATGATAAATCAAAAATTGCTTCAATTGTCTTCACTGACAATCTGTTTCTTTTGTCCGACCATTGAGTTGTCATTAGGGAAAATATTCTCTCCACATTTGCATTGTGGGCTGGAATGGCAAATACGTATTTGCGTAGCTTTATTAGACACGACTTCTGATCAATATGCTTTGTATCTGCAAAAAAGTCAGCCATTTCTCTTCCATACTCAATTTCATAGTTGCTTTGTAGTTTTGGTTGGTATTATTTTTCTCTAAATAATTTTTTTAGATATACAAACTAGTTGAATAGAATCTCAGTGTTGCCAATATCGATGTTTCTTACTTGTAAATATGCAATAGTACAGTACGTACTATTTCCGTGACGCCGCCGCGCGCCGGCCGCCTCACGAAGACTTTAGGGAGAAAACGGGACAAATAGTAATATGGGACTGAGTAGTGAAATACGGTGACAGTCCCGTATATACGGGACGTATGGCAACCCTATATATAAACCAAATTGGTTTGCTTATTTTTCATTAACAGATATAAACTACTCATAACTATAGCAGCGGCACAAATTATTGTTTGAAAATTGGCCATTTTCTAGATCCTCGTTATTCCCAGAACGAACCGATGCTTGGTAAATAATTACATGTATGTATTGTACAGTACAAGTGTGCTTGCCACATGAGAAACATTTCGGCAAATACTTCGGCGAAGGCAACTATTCGGCATTCGCGAATACCGAATGTGTGGCATCGTCCTTATTTATAGAAGCATGAAAAGCTTCTACGTTGTCATCCAAGGCGTCAACATTGGAAGAAAAGTAAAGAATCATAACAGTAAAATATTAAATATAAATAC
>NW_019390409.1:0-3515 GCF_000671375.1 Centruroides sculpturatus
CAGCACTAGCAAAAATTTAAATTTGCCGACTGGAATGCTTTCGGATAACGGACGTTTCGGATAACCAGCTTTCGGATAAACGACGCTCTACTGTAG
Organism: Centruroides sculpturatus; assembly: GCF_000671375.1. Lineage (NCBI taxonomy): Eukaryota > Metazoa > Arthropoda > Arachnida > Scorpiones > Buthidae > Centruroides > Centruroides sculpturatus. The sequence goes on from NW_019390409.1 coordinate 97, forward strand.
TTACAAAGTCTTGACTACAGGCGATGAAGAAATTGTTCCCTGCAGAAACATGTAAGAAGTTCATGTGTTGCATTCGTTGTGTGGAGCCAAACATTGTCACGAATAAAAACAGTTCCCTGCTTCCACATGTTAAGTGGCTTATTCTATATTATACGACGCAGTTTCCTAAATATCAGTATTGACGTTGAATGCTTTGCTGGCGGCAAAAAACACTCATGCATACATAAAGTCCTTCTCTTTAGTTTGCACATGAGCATTCGAAGAAATGCTATAAATTTGGCTTCTTTTTTGGAAATGAATTGTTTTCCTACTCTATTGACTGTCGATGATTTAGGCATCATAAGCGACACCCATGTTCTATCTCCAGTGAGAATACGTCTAAATCCTGAATGATAAAAAAAATGATCATCCTGATGGCACTGTGTTAGAAATTTCAATTCACTTTATAGGTTATATAAATGAGTATCATAGTTGATTTTCTTTTTGAAACCGTGTCCTGTTTTATATTTGTAGCGTAGTAAACACAAGTATTGTGCCAAATTATAAATTAGAAGTTCAGACTATTTACAAAAAATTAATTAAATTTTTGAGTCTATCAATTCTTCCTTTTCACGCACCATAGAAGTATACCTTTTTTCCTGAATCCTTGTATTCTGAGTTCATCATGCATTTGAAACTAGTATTGTGTTTTATTCCAAAGACACATGGCAAATTTTCCATCAAATTCCTTTATTAGTTGAGTCAACTAATAAAAAAATTTGATGGAAAATTTGCCATGTGTCTTTGGAATAATACACAATACTAGTGTTTACTACGCCACGAGTATCATAGTTTTAAAACAAAAATTTATTTATTTATTAAAATAATTATAACCACGTATTTACCCATCTGTTTAGCTGAGAGGTCGTTTGTAAACTTTTCAAACATTTTGTTTTACTAAGTTAAGACAATTCGTCTGAATTAATCTTATACAATAGACCCCCTATAACGCAGGTCCATATAATGCGGATTCGTATATCGCGGCTAAAAAATTGCAACCGTATTTGTATAAAGACGCTAAAAGAGATTTGTAAAATGTGGTAAAACGTCATCGCCAATTCGTGTCGCGACAGGATTGGTCGAATCTGGACCAATAGTAGACGAGCAGCCGAACTACTTACACGCTACAGAGAATTAAAGCGGGTAAGTTGAGTTTACTATCGTCTGTACAGTATATATGCCTAGATTAAGCACTGTAAGTCTAACACGGTACTGTAATTTTATACATTTGTTGTGAAAAGAAACATTTCTTATTCAACGGTCATAAAAATTATTTCTATTAATGATGTCTCCAAAGTTCAACGAATTTTTCGCAGTAACGTAACTTNAGTACTATAATTTTATACGTTTGTTGTGAAAAAAAACATTTCTTATTCAACGGTCATAAAAATTATTTATATTAGTGATGTCTCCACAGTTCAACGAATTTTTTGCAGAAAAATAACTTATCAGAAAAAGCGGCCGCGTTTGGTGCACCGCTTCGCGACGAAAACAAGCTTAAGCAATGGCGTGGTCGAACGGTGCACACTAGGTAAGTAATCCTACAATTTTTTGTTTATAGCATAGTTTATACGTATTATTCCAAAAAAATTATACAAGTTTTGGAAATGTTGAGTGAAGTTAGTCTAGAATCGATTCATTTTATGGAAGAAAACCTTTCAAACAGCCGTAGTAAGTAAACTGCACACGTGCTTGGCTGTGATTGGCTCATGTATTTGAGGATTCCTACAACGCGAAATTCTTATAATGCAGAACGTATCTACCGCGTTATAGGGGGTCGACTGTATATTAAATATAAGATTATGGTTTTTGGATATCAAAACATTATATAATAAATCCTAATATTCTTATTATTAGTAGTGTTTAACTATAAATATAAAACAAAATTTCGTAAAGCTTGATTCTTCGATAAGAAAATTCCCATCAATGCAAATAACACAATAAATGAATTTTTGCTTATTTCAGAATACGAAGAAAAACAGTGCCGAGTTTCAAGTATTAGCCGATTACATTAAAATGCATCCTGAAAATAGCTACGATACTGTCGAACAAGGTATGAAACGTGTATTAAATAAAAAGTACGCTTATATTAGTTCATTTATTATGGCAGATTATGCAAGCATATTAATTGGAGAACACAACTTTGTCTTTTCTATTGATCGTATGTTTCCTCATTACTTTGGATTCCCCTTAAGGAAAGGATTTATTTTAAAAAATGAATTCAACAAAATGTAAGTAAGAACAGATTAATTTTTGAATGATTTAAATGTATTTGTGTGTATGTAAAATGTGTATATTACAAAGGTGTTTATATATTTATTTTATATATCTTATATATTTATATTTATGCAACTATCTTTCAAATTCGGTATTCAGACAGGAGCGGATCTAGGTTTCTCGGAACCTAGGGCTTATTGAATTCTAATAAGGTCTCATTTTTTGTGATTACAAATAATACTATAAATTATTATTCATATTAACTATTTTTTACATAATTTTAAAATTTTCTTCAGCGCCATTACAATATTGTTCAGGAAAAAGCATTTTCCACGACATTCGTTGTTGAATGATGCTTTGTGTTGCGTGGCTCTTGCAATTCTGGCAACAATTCAGAACTGTATTATTTATAAGGTTGATTTTCACGAAATAGGGTTCCAATACAGTCCATAGAAAAGATTAAAAATTTTATAAATATTTATAAAAAGTTATAAATACAATAATTCAGGAGTTTGTCAAAATGGATACAGGGTTGTGTTCTTTAGTGTTATATCTATTGCAATTAACTTTGGATGCAAACTGTTAGCTGCAGTGGGGTGAGTAATTGAACTAATTGAGCGGCTCGAAACACCTGAAAACAGAAATCTTGACAATAAATAGAATAATTCAGGAGTTTGTCAAAATGGATACAGGGTTGTGTTCTTTAGTGTTATATCTATTGTAATTAACTTTGGATGCAAACTGTTAACTGCAGTGGGGTGAGTGATTGAACTAATTGAGCGATCGAAGCACCTGAAAACAAAAAACTTGTCAATAGTATATAGTGCCCATTGCAAGAATGCGGTTTATTTTTAATTATTATAATGTGAAACATTTCATCTTTGGTATGCGGTAAACTGTATTTAGTCTGGAAATACTTTTCCGAGACCAAATACAATTTACCAACATAAATTTTAAATTGAATAAATTAAGAATGATATTAAAACTTGCAGCCAGGTATTTTGACGATATCACGATATATAATTGCTCGTTCCATTTTAAAGCTTGATAACTGTTTAGGACAGGGGTGGCCAAAACGTGGCGCATTGGGCGATTACAAGTGGCGCTTCAGTTAGTTCTGAGCAAAATTGCCAGATTTGGCTTATTTGCGATTAAGAATATTA
>NW_019390410.1:0-3201 GCF_000671375.1 Centruroides sculpturatus
TTATATGGTTTATAAATGTTGTAATATATTATATGCACGACTTTAAAACATACCACCAGTTTATAATTGGAAAATTTATTGATGATTATCACTTCTAGAAAACGTTTAATTGAATTTCTTTTAAATTGGCTTCGCTTCCACACTTTTCAATTTTGGAAAAAAATGAAAACAATATTTTAATTTTTCTTTAATTTTTTATGATGAAAAAGCCACAACTAAGACATAATTCATAGTTTATTATTTTAAATTATCATACGATAAATCTTTGATTTACAATAGAATATATTGAATAGTACAGTACATACAATAGACATTGAATAATATTGATTTCAGAGGAATATTCTAAGAGATATTATTAAATAACATTGTAAATGATTTTGCTCTAAGTGATCTAGGTCTCGAAATCTGTGTTCTGTATAACAATGTTTGAATAAATCAATAGACTTATATTACTGAAATTATTTATCTGTATATTTTGTTTTATATATATATATATATATATAGACTATATATACGTGTAATCTTGAAATTTAATAAACATAAATATCGTTTATATTAATTGTTTGTACTTTAACACGTAATAGTTTAGATCCATTTTCCATCAATTGCGATGAGAAATCCAACCGTGTAAATATAAACAAATTTCACCAAGGTAATTTGAAATAACAACAAATTCTACAATCGTTTTGAGAAATATTTTACTAATTTAAAATTATTGCCGATTTTAATACAAAAGAATCAACATCGTGCACTCTACCTGTTTGTACAGCACTAAGACAATCGCCTATACTCACGAACCTAGAAAAGTAATTTATAACCGGACAAAAAATTATCATCTCCATCGTTACTGTAAATTAACTAAAATGTTTTAATGAAAGTAGTCTATATTATTTTATTTACACAAGCAAATACAATATTTATGATATACGAGATTGATAATGTTGCTTTCAGACACCGTATTAGCCCCACAAATATTCCTGTAACAGGTCTACTTTTAATTGTCAGGACGAGCCGTTTGCCCCATATTTAGTAACTCGAGTTAAATTTAGATCTAGGGTTGAATCTAAAGTTATTGCTAAACTCGTATTCACCAACTCTAAATCTAACACTAATAAAACACTAATAACTCTAATTATATGAAATGTGCAAGAAGACAATAAACTCTGTGTTTAATGTTCGCGCAAAACTACGTATTTTGAAGAAAATAGTGATATTTGAGGAGGACGGAAACTGAGATGTTAGAAAATTTAAAATATCTAGAATTTAAAGGTCGTGTGACCAGAAGGTTGGTACCTGTTTAGTGCCTCGTCAGGACTGACACCAGATGAAAAGGTCACATGAAATGAAGAAGTCCGTAGATTATTTCTTCAAGAACAAATTACTTAAGAAGATTGGATGATTATGACTTCTATGTTAATATCATTGACCAAAAGAGAGTGTGCAAATTTTACAAGACCGAATTGGTCTTAGTTTTCTTTTTACAATACAGTAATTGGACTAAATTATACAGTTGAAACCATTGTTTTGATCTCAATCTAACTCGCTATAACTCGAATTTTTTTGAAACTGTATGTACGGTACAAAGTCTCATAAGAGTCAGAGTTATATAAATATATTTTAACATAAGACAGCATTTATTTGTTTATTTTTTATAATATTCCTACAATTGAGTAGTTCCCAAAATTGGCGCTACCGATCCCCTCTGAGCAATGNTCTATTAAAAAGACTATTTTGGAAGTTTCACGAAAATTGTTCGGTAAATAAAACGTCTGTGCACTAAAGGAATGTTTTTTTTCCTTACTTTTTATTATGTAAGTTTAGGTTAAATTATAGATGCGTAATTAGATAATGTCTTTGTTCGAAATTTTAAAATTATTTAAATAACATGGAGTTTAATTAGTGATAGAAGAGGTCAGAATATCGTATAAGAAATATAGTAACATGAGTTAATGTTTGTGTGCCAAAACGTTTATACTCTCTTAAAATGAAATATAACGAATTCAGCTTTTATGGCTTACATTTATATGGTTTATAAATGTTGTAATATATTATATATATGGAGTGCATGCATTTAAACTAATGTAATTTCTTTGAAAATATACTCTTGTATTAAGTAGAAGATTTTAAAATTATGAGAAGAATATTTATATATGTCTATAATTTGCTTTAAATTTGAATGAATATAGAAAAACTAATGTGTAATTAATCTAATTTAGAAGAAAATAAATTATAAAAATGAATAATTCATTATTATTGTAACAATTTGTTTAAAGTATTCTGTATATTTGATATTACGAATTAATCAAAAAATCTGACATTTTTATTCAAAATTAAGAATATCTTATTTGACGTTATGTTCCGGAAGCTAACTTATTGCATCACATCCGTTTCACATTTGCAGTAATCACTTTGAAGATAGAAAAGGAAACGAAAGGAATTAGAGGGAAATACACAAATAAAATCATCTAATAATACGAATTTTAGGTAAATTTGATAAGATACAACATTTTATTGTTAGCTTTATATCACGTACTTCGATATTAATTAAAATTTAACTTAATACGAATTTTGAAAGTTATATATGTGTCTATATAGAGAAATAATTTTCAATAGAAATGTTTATAAAAACTTTTATTAATAAATACGATAATTACATATTAAAATTCTTTCGTTTGAGTTATTTTTTAAAAGGGTAATTTAAGAAAAGTTTTTTAAATGTATATTACAGGGCTGGGTTTAGACTTGTTAGGGCCCCAAGCTATAACATATAACAACCTTTCCTCTCTATCAATAATGATATCAATATATGTGAAAAGGCGAGGGCCTAATCTGAAGCTGGTTTAGCTTCTATGCAAATTGGCATCTAACGTTATCAATAACAATTTAGCAATAGTAATTTGCAATAAAAACGCGAAAATCTAAAGATTTCGTGGGTTTTTCCTAATATTCGATTGTTTATTTATAGTAATAATCATTAATAACACTGTTATTAATAGCAATTTGCAATTTTAAACGCAAAATTTGTTTTTAATTTGTATCTTTATTACCGCCTTCAGACATACAGCTTCACTATACACAACTACTCTGATTATTAATGAGAGTAAAATCTTTTCGAAGCCATAAATAAAACGCAAGGCGGAAATTGAATAAAAATGTACTTTTTCCCATTATTTTTTCTGTTCTTTTAGGAATATTAAATAC
>NW_019390411.1:0-1245 GCF_000671375.1 Centruroides sculpturatus
ATACATTTTTTCTACAATTGTAACCACTTAAATTATTAATAAATGTGTCTCATAACTCTCGTGAGAAAAGACGAGACGAGAATGAGAACGTTTGATGAACGTTAGTTCGAAGCAAATTTTGTCCTGTCTTTTTTTAGCAGAAACGAGAAGCATAAACATAAAGATCATTTATTGCACAACAGATTTGCTTACTTAACTTATCACAGAATTGATGTCAAGGAAGGTGATTAAGTACAAGGATAGGCTGATGAATAAAGCACATTATGCCATATAAACTTAGTTAAAATTATCTTAACCAGAGCTTCTTTAAAAATTTACTAAGAATTTTGTTTGGTTGTATTTAGTTGACAAAAAACTACCAAGTTTGATCAAAATATCTAATTTGAAAAACAGAAAATTATCTTAAATCGTACAACACTCTCAACATTCGTAGCAAGTAAGTGAATGGTATAAATCTCTTATTATTTCTGTTACTCCAAATTACCGCAGACTAATCGATAGTTTATAATCTGGATTGAAGTGGCTATAACTATATTTCAACATTCTATTTTTATACCTGACTCCTGTCTTGAAAAGCGTTTAGCTACATTAATACAACTGCCATTAATACACAACTTTAATTAATTAATTAATGTAATATATTAGAATCAGCATAAGCATTGAGATGTAAATTTATTAATTTTTATTAAAATTTTTACATTTTTATTACGTGGTAAAGATTTCTAGACTATATAGTGTAAATACAGTGATGCCTCGTATAACGTACTTAATCCGTTCCAGATGCACGTCCGTTAAGTGAAAAGTCTGTTATACGAAACGCATTTTGCCATAGAAATACATGTTAAAACATATAATTTGTTCCGCAGCATAAAATAACTGTACTGAACCATAAAAAATAAAAATGGAGCAGTCACCAACTATGCCGGATTGTCAGATGTTGTGAGGAGGAGGTGGAGGAACACTTTCTTCACACATTCATACAGATACAGACTTTTTACACATTGTAGCAGGTCTCTTTTTATTGTTTTTTTAATCGGAGTCAGATTCAGGAGAGGCTACTGGAGCTTGCAGGGTCAACTCCTCTTGTTCCATCCTTTGTTATTTGGCAGCTGGCTTGTTGAAAAACATGTCCAAGGTGGTCTGTTTCTCTCTCTTTTTCATCACCTTCGGAAATGACGGGCAATTGTGTCATTGATCCTGTTGTCTTCAGCTCTATTTGAATAATAAGTGTAGGTAAACTCCTGA
>NW_019390411.1:3033-3584 GCF_000671375.1 Centruroides sculpturatus
TCCGGATTTTCGATTATCCGGATTGTTCAAAATAAACAAAAATTTTACGAATTTGCTGATTTGCACTTGGCGAATTACGACACTGTTTATGTACGTGATGGAATGCATAACTTTTTTTGTTTCAACAACGTCTCACCCGGCACAGTGGTCCTAAACTCTTAAATATATTTTGCTTCGTAATAAATATATAATTTGACATACGTATTTATAAATACTGTAATTTATATTTAAATTACATCATTTCTATGACCAAGGCGGCGTATGGGCAACGCGGGCCACCGCCTATGCCTCGCGGTCCGAAGGGCCTCGCGCCTCGAAGGTTTATGCATTACTTAAAAGCCGCGAACGCGTTGAAAAAATTTTACTCGTCATAAAAAGAAAATAGTTTGTCAAATTTTTATTCAATTTTAAAATCGGTCTTCTTGCGCCACCAGAGGGCCTTTTAAACAATAGGTAGTCTGTTAGCGCTGGTCAGTACTAGTCCAAATTCAATACGAACGTTTCTTTCTTGAAAATTTGATCACGATTTAAATACAGTATTTATTTTTAAT
>NW_019390412.1:0-3186 GCF_000671375.1 Centruroides sculpturatus
GTATGCAAGTGGTTAATGTTATAGTATACAATTTTTTAGACATGTAAATTGCATCATGGTTGTCTTATAATAGGTTTCTATCTAACCAATAAGTGCTTACTGATAAGGGCTATATCATTATATTTTAAGCCCAAATGCATTTTAGGTGAGTCAGAATATAGTTATGAGTATTTATTTAACAAGTTTGCTTTATAAAAGTTTCAATGTCAACCCCTAATAAATAACTATTATAATCCCAATCTTTTACTATCATATAACTATCTACTGACTTTCCCTCACATGTAGCTCAGCAGATTCAGAACAAACTAGGAGAAATAAACAACCCTTACTCTCCATATCTGTCACTTTCTGATTTTCATCTATTCCCTACATTGTAGGACCACTTATCAGAATATTGTCTCACCTCTAATAAAGATGTGTTATCAAAACATGCAATTAAGGTTATATGCATATATGAAGGGAAAAGCAACCATACATTGTATTAAGTCTTTTTTGACTATTTTCTTCTTTTAGTTTCTTCACTCTTTCTATCTTTTGGACATTTAGAAAGCCTTTCTTTCCAGGCCCATCATGTATTTGACCAGTCTCACCATAGCAGCCAAGCAGTAAGAAACAAGGCCAACATATCTGGGACAAATCACTCACAGAAAATTCCTGATGTTTTTGACCTGAACAAACTTTGGTTTCCTGGAATGGCAGGCTGATGGTTTTGCAGCCTTGACAATTTGTGTTTTGATAATTAAAAGAACTGACTATTCAGTGGTACCTTCTACTTTGAATAACTAACTTTGAATGTTTAAGAGTTCAAATGTTAAATTTGACAAAAATTCACCTCAGAGTTTGAATGATGCTTCAAAGTTTGAACTGCACTCTGTTGTGCATCCAAGTTGTCTCTGACTCTCATGTTATGCTCATATATTTTCAGTACTTTTTTTGCTTTATTTTTGATTATATTGGTTATATATATTGTGTGTTACTCATCAATTTTTAGCAATTTCTTCTTGCAATTCAAATTTAAATGCCATTGTGTCCTTAATTTATTAATTTAAACTTAAAACGTCAACTAGGACTTATTTATTATTAGGACTTATAAGTCCTAATAATAGATAAGTCCTAGTTGATGTTTTAAGTTTAAATCTTCTTGCAATTTTTCTTTGTTGAGAGCTTTTGGGCATCACTAAACATTTTGTTTCCCTTAGTTCAAAGTTTCATGAAATAAACTTTTAAATTACATTTAACATGTTTGAAGTTTAGAAGCATCTTCCCCATATACATTATGAATATTTTTTCTGTTTGTACAGCATTATATCCTTTCTGAAACTCTTAAAGCATAATATGCATGATATGTTTTTATCTGAATATATTTCAACTTGATTTTGTTCAATCAATATGTGAAGTAAAAAGTTTAAAATAAGCTTCCAATCTCACATTAGCAATAATATGTTAAATTTTACAAGTGTTATAATTAAATCACACATCTATATTAATTAATGACACCTGTTAAAAATACACAAATCTCAGTTCAACCCAATCATTACTTATTAATGATGGCATCTGAGAAGCGTGTGAAAGCAACAAAGTCTAAAGGAAAGGTTGTACTATATATGAGTAAGATAAAAAAGGAACTTGCATGAGAGCAACACACCTGTGGCAGATCTGGCAGCCATATTTAAGACGCCAAAGTTGATGATGTGCAATGCAACCAGTACAGGCAATTTTTATTTTATTATACAGTATTTATATATTTTATTTATTGTTTTCATGTTTCAATGTATTATTAAGGCATTTTGTTGTGTTATTTTCACCTTAAATTATGTATAATCATTTTTCCCCATACGATTACATATAAAACCAAATAATTCATTCCAACACGAAAAACACACTCAAATTAAAGCTAAGTAGTATATTAAAAAAAATAACTATAGTAAGGAAAACACCGAAAAATGCATTTTGTAGTTGTAAATGTATAAATAACAATAACAGAATAATAATTGATAAAAAGATGTAGTTTTATTTGCACTTTACCTCTGAGGATAGACGATATATATATAAAACAACACTAATTTTTTTAATCTTTTCTAAGTTATTTTTAAGTTATTGTTACATTTTGTTATGTAAGTTAAGTTTTAGTATCATTTTCCTTCTCCTTCTCTTCCGCCACCAGTTTATACCTCCACCATCATCTATCCTCAGAGGTAAAGTGCAAATAAAACTGTGAGAGCCGAACTTAGTGAAATAAATTGTTTAAATATTTTTTGTTGAGAGAGAAAAAGTTTAGAAAAATAAACACCAAAAACGACATTTAAAAAAATAATTAAATTGGTTTCCCATGGACTTATTTCCTGGTTAAAGATGATACATTGAATGTGTCACCCAGAATCTACAAAGAGGACAAAAACAAACAACTATTGGTCAGTGATGGAAACCAGTCCTAATAAGGCAGTGGAAAAACCCAACAATATCCCTTTATAAAAAGGAGGGGTCGATGTGTAAGAGTCAGTCTCCGGAGTTTGGTGTGAACTGTGGATTTATGTGAATGAATTAGCCGCTACCCGGAACTATTCTAATCGCCGCCGTTTGGGAGAATCACTACTTAAAGAAGTATAAACGTTCGAAAGAACTTTGTGCCACATAGAGACTCGAGGACTAAACAACTATTCAACAACTTATATCAAGGTATTTATCCTCGCGCGAAATATATGTGAGCTCTCTCTCAATAATACGGGTTATCGGGGAAGAAGTAGCTATGTTAACTGAAATTGAACATGATTTGTATATAGCTTAAATAGAACAATAAATGGGTATTATGTATATAAAGCAAATCTATAGAGTGTAATTCCTCTGATTCTCTCCTTCCACCTCCATCCCGGAACCAAAAGTCCGCACATGCGACCGTTCGTGTAAGGAAAATTAACGGCCAATCTGGTTTCTGTGTCTGTCCTTAAGACACAGTGGTATCATCCTGACAGGGCGCCAAAGAGGTGCCAACCCTGCGGTCACAAAACTACATCTTTTTATCAATCATTATTCTATTATTGTTATTTATACATTTATAACTACAAAACGCATTTTTCAGTGTTTTCCTTACTATAGTTATTTTTTTTAATATACTACTTAGCTTTAATTTGAGTGTGTTTTTCGTCGTGTTGGAATGAATTATTTGGTTTTACATGTAATCGTATGGGG
>NW_019390413.1:0-3192 GCF_000671375.1 Centruroides sculpturatus
AAACTATAGTAAACTTGTTAAAAACATTAAAATTTCTTTATCAATTTTGCTTCCCAATTTATTAGAATATAGAAATCACATACTTAAGGGTTATTTTGAATCTCACTTAAAGTAGATAATTGCTTATAGTAAAGTGTGAAAGAAGCTATTTTACATAACATAATCTCTTGTTTGTATGTAAGGCTGTATAAACAAGACTAATTTTTGCATTGAAGTTTTTATAAATTTTTGATTTGTGTGTTTATAACTCAATAATATTAATATATGATATTAAAAAAATTTTCAGTAAAATTTACTGGTTTGATAAATAAGTAGAAATTTTAAAATTTGTAGATTTACTTCTATTTCTAATGCTAGATTCTAAATACAGAATTATTATATTTTAATGCAAACATATACGAAATTAATCCGACAAGTAAATTGCTATGTAAATGACAGAAATGTATGAAATATTATAATGAAAAAGTTCTAAAATTTTTCTGCAATTTTTTTCCCTATTCAATCTCCAATGTTTTGAGATTGGATTATTACTATTCAGAAAAATGTGTCTGGTAGAAAAGCAAAAATTCTAACAAAAGCCAAGTTGGAATGATTGAAGAAGACCTATGAAGATAATGACATTGTTTCAATTCGCTCTATATTCCTTAAACTGAAAAATTCAAATAACAATACAAGGGTTTGAAAAGAAAAACACATCAAACATTGAATAAAACAGGCAATTCCAGACAGAACAGTCATGAAGAGATAATTTGCAAAGACAAAGTGTAGAAAGTTATTGTGAAAGTTCTCTGAAAAGTTTTTTATTTTGGATAATAAATCTTTCTTCACTCTCTCTCTCTCTCACTTGACAATCAATGGCAATAGTGGATTTTATACCAGTGATAACTCCTCTACATCTGCACAATGAAAAGTTTTTTTAAGAGAAAGAAATTTGAGGATAGAGTTTTGGTTTGGATTGCAAGGACTGAAAAATTGAGTCAAACTCTAATTAGAAAATCAGATTTTATTATCAATGCTCAAGCAATATTTAAATGAATGTATATGATATTATCTGATTCCTTACATTCGAAAGAACTATTCTCAAGAAGAATTATAGAGTTTTGCTTTATTTATCATTTTCAATTTTCAATGTATAGAGAAGTAAATTTTTTTTAATACATTCTTCTTTATGGATTCTTTTTACTACTGTGTTCAAAAAATATCGGGAATTGCTATAATTTTTTCGTCATTTGGAACAACTTTCATTGACATCTAGCAGCAATTCGTATGGTATCGTCTTTACATGCTTATTTTGCATGTAAAGAATTTTTGCGTTTTTTGTTCAATTACATTCGACATTTTGAAAAATTACAGTGGTAATTTTTCAAAATGTCGAAGTTGAGAGAGAGAGAGAGAGTGAAGTATTTCCGAAAACGTTGATGCCAGCTAAAACACGCAAAAATTTAACAAAAATAATATTAAAGTAGCCAAGACATAGCGAAATATTGTAATGCCACATCACTATCGGACATTTGAAATTTGCCGACTAGAACGGTCGGTTAACCGATGTGACGGTTTATCGGGGGTCGGATAATCTATGCTCTACTGTACTACTACAAAAATGTTGGAAATGTTGCAGAGAAGCCTTTGGTGACAATAATCTAGCAAAAGCAAACTTTTAAGTGGTATATGATGTTCAAGGAAGGCAGAGAATGCATTGAAGATTAACTAAACTATTGTAGACTATCCACTTCGATGAAAACATGTTGCTAGAATCAGAAATTTGGTGTTCAATGATCAGCATTTAACAATTATGGGCATTATTGAACATGTTCAAGTGTCATTTGCAGCTTGTCAAGCAATTTTGAAAGGTTATTTGGGTTTTGTGATGCATCGTTTCTCAAGTTGTTCCGAAAATATTGAAGTATTTCCGAAAACGTTCAAGTGGCCGAGGAGATGCTTTCTTAAGGCGAATTGTTCTTAATATGTGATGAAATGTGGATCTATGCTTTTGACACTAAAACAGCTCAACAATCAAGTGAATGGTGCTCTAAAGGTAAAGCAACATCAAAAAGACCATGTCAAAGTTTGTCAAAAATCAAGGTTATGTTGACTGTTTTCTTCAATTCCTTCCAACTTGCCAAACTATCAACAAAGAATATTATTTGAATGTTTTGCAATTTGTAGAAAATCACCCGATTTGTTGTGAGAAAACTCATAGATTTCGCATTACGATAATGCACCTGCTTACAATGCTCTTGTTATTCATTAATTTTTAGCCAAAAACTCAATAATATGGTTCCACAAGTTTAATATTCACCTGATATGTCATTGTGTGACTTTTTCCTGTTTCTTGGACTAAAATATCTGCTTTGTGTCACTATTTTCACTCAATTGATGCCATGAAACAAAATTTGCAGCGAGTCCTGAAGGGATTTCATGAAAACGACTTTAACTAATGTTTCGAGGATTGGAAAAAAATGTTTGCATTAGTGTATTGTAGTGGGAGAGGATTACTTTGAAGGGAACGGAATAAATTTTGATGAATANTAATGTTTCGAGGATTGGAAAAAAATGTTTGCATTAGTGTATTGTAGTGGGAGAGGATTACTTTGAAGGGAACGGAATAAATTTTGATGAATAAATTTAAATCTTGCATTTTATTGAATACCCAATACATTTTGATCACAGGGTATAGTAAAAGTGGCCATAATACCACACTGGCAAAATTTTTGTGATTTGTTATCACAACAAAAATTATATATGAATTTAAGTTAATTAAAAAATAGGGTTATGTAGAATGCTTACTAGCTTTCCAAATTTAAATACTTAACGAGCAATTATTTATTGTGGAATTGTCAGAATGCCGGGCTGCAGATTTTAATCATATTTTTATTAATTTATTTAATTTAAAATATATGCTTTTCACTTCAAGTTAGTAGTGGCTTGCCCCTGTACTGTACTACATCATACTTTTTACCTTTAATAAGTCATAAGTCATACAACCAAAATATTGCCAACTTACAAATAAATGAAGACTTCCAATCTGAACTTATTGAAGTGATATTAATAATTTAACAAAAATCACAAATAAGATTATTTTACTAATGAAATATAAGGTCAATGCATTCAAATCAAATCATGTATTGATATATCCAATATAAAAATATATTGTAATCCAGGAATATATAAAATTAATTGTGTTCAAATGTT
>NW_019390414.1:0-3190 GCF_000671375.1 Centruroides sculpturatus
AACGAATAAAGAAAATCACAAAAACTCACACATATTTATATATATTATTTATTAATAGATATAGTTACAGGTATGTGTATGTATAATAAAGTTGAAGTATATTTAATGAGAAATCTGTTGTCGTTTATTTTCACATAGTTTCTTAATATTAGGTTCATATTCCGTATTCATCAGTTTAACACATTTCGCAGTCAATTCATTTCCAAGTTTATTTCTATTGGTACATTTTACAAAATTTATTGAAGAAAACAATTTTTCACATGAATATGTGAACCCAAACATCATTAAAAGAGCATTAGCAAGTTTCTTCATTGATATAAAATTATTTGGTAAAGAATCCTATACGTTTAATACAGTATAATATTTTCCATTTTTAGTGTGGTATCATTATTATCTGCACTACTTTCAGACATTTTTCCTTCTACTTCAAAAATCAAGTTTTCAAATTAATTTTTCCACACTATGCTGCTTTGAAATTCAACTAATTCCATTTCTAAATCATGGATAACAAGCCACATAAATTTGGTTAACTCCATTGCTTTGAATTCTGTTTTGTATGGATATAAAATAAAGTGAAATGTATCTTCCAAACTTTTAAATTGATTAAATCTCTCCTCAAAAGCTTGTTTTATTTCCTGTATAATCATTAAATATTTTTAAATTGCATTTTCTTGAATTTCAAGCATATTTTCAAAAATTATTTTGTTTTGAAAATGTTTTTCAAAGCAACTGAGCCATCGAACAACATTGTATGTCAAAATCCCTGAATACTGGCACTCAATTTCCTCTAATAATTGTGCAAATTGTCGTTTATTAAGACCTCTTGTTTTTATAAAGTTAATAACTTTTATTACAACTGGCATTATATTGGAAAATGTTTTTAAGCCTTGCTTCACACACAGAACTTGCTGGTGTATTATACAATGAAATTCAATCAGAGAATGTGTATTTTGCTTAAGATACTGAATAAAACCAATGTTTTCCCCACTATATTGGGTGCACAGTCTGTTGTTACAGAAACAATTTTCTGTAGGTCAATATCCATTTCTTTATATAAATAGATATAAATAAATGAAACTCATGCCAAGATTGTATAATTTCTTGATAACAAGCACTGAGTTCAGCATTAATACAAAATTTTCTTATATCGCAAGTACTTTCGACGAGTATTATATCATTGTCCTCAGGCGAAAAAGAACAGATTTGAAAAATAGAAATAAAAATAAAATTTCCACTTGGAACACTCTGCAAGTTCTATTTTTCAAATCTGTTCTTTTTCGCCTGAGGACGACGATAAAGTACTCGTCGAAAGTACTTGCGATATAAGAAAAATTCATATTAACGCTGAACTCAGTGCTTGCTATCAAGAAGCTATCCATTTCTTTAAATGCAATATCAAATTCTTTAAAAATATCAAGACCAGTACACTTCCCTTTCAACATTATTAGTTTCATTAGCTCTTCTTTCATTATATTGCCTGATTTATATCGAGCAAAAACTGCTAATTGTGCATAACCATTTACATCATTACTCTTATCTAAAGCAATTGACTATATTTCTGCATAATTTAAGTGGTTATGTATTTGTGAAAAAAATATTTCTTTCTAATTCTACTACTTGATCTTTAATTGTATTGCGACTTATTGGCAATTCATTTATACACTTTATAATCAAGTCTTTTTCTTTAAAATCTGCAAACAAAGTAGTGTGGTGATTTCGTGGCGAGGTGTAATGAGTTCCACAAATAGACCGACACAAAATAAACGAATCAAGTTAATTTAAACAAAAGTATGATTTCTTTTTATTCTCGCCAGAAAGAACAGAAACAGGTTCTTTATGGATCCCAACGTTATAAAGTTAAACTCTTGTACAGGCGTTCTGTCTTTAAGTACAAAAGGAGAACACATGCAAGACAGAGCCCGACANACACATGCAAGACAGAGCCCGACAATCAGACTCATGTAGATCTTAAAACTAAAACTTATTCTACTTATAACTAGAGGAAAGGAAAAAGAATAGGTAGATAGAGGTTTGAATAGAAGATTGAAATACCCGGGATTTCCTTTTCTTTGTGTATATACAGTACTTGGGTGGGACACCACTAATAAGTTCGTCTTGATTTCTTTTGTTGTAAACTACCTGTCTTCTCGGTGAATCTCTCGTCCTTCGGTAACTCTCTCTTTTACTCAAGCACGTTAGCCTAGAAAGTCTCCCTTTTACTAAATCTGACCCTTTTGGCTCATAGTATCTTCTCTTTTGCTTCTGCCGCTGACCCACACCACCATTCGAGAGTGATTCCTCTTACACCCTCTCTCTCTCTCTCTCTCTCGTCCAGGCACAAAAGTGAATCTCCTTCCTTCTTGCAAGACCTCCCTGGGTCTTACTTTTCTACTGTTCTCATTGTTTAATTCTTCAAAACGGTAATCCCACCCAAAGGGTAAATGGAATGGGAAGAGAAATTTTTAGAGAATAGTTAAGACTAAAAACAAAGGAATTGCTAAGACTAACTTATATTACATATAAAAATACGCGAATAATATGGCTGACAGCCACAGTAGCACTACATTCTAAAAAGGCTTGTTATTTTACAAATTCTCCTCTGAAAGAGGTTTCCTGTGGCGAGCAATGCAATGGCAACTTGAAAACTAGCAGCTGTAATGTTATTTTTTGGAATCAAAAAAGTTTTTAAAACACTGGTTTGTGAATTATTCTCTTTTTTCTTTTGTAAAAAATATGTTCTTCTTTCCTTGTCTGTTGACAGACGAGATTAGAATGCAACTTTTCAAAATGTCTTTTTACTTTCTATGTACTGTATGTGAAGTGACTGTTTTGTTACAAATTACACACAAAGTTGTTTTATTCTTTTCAATCACACCATATTTATCAAACCATTCTGTTTGATATGGTCTGGAACTTGTATCGTTTCGCGTGGGTCATTTAAAAAGCCTGCGTGGGTCAGTGTCTGACCCGGGTCATAGGTTCACCACCACTGGTCTAGACTATCTGGATGCACAATTTCCAAGTAGTTGGAATGACAACAAAGGATTGTTCCACGTTCACACCAATCTCCTTAGAGGGCACCCTTATATTTTTTTATGTGGGGTTTATGGAAGACTGTATACTACCAAGGTGCATGACATTGTTGAACTTAAACAACAAATTACAAAATTCATTGAAACATTAACACCTA
>NW_019390415.1:0-3217 GCF_000671375.1 Centruroides sculpturatus
CAATTTGTTAGCCATTTGACCCTCAGCTAACAGAGAAGGAAGTTTTTGAAAACAAAGTAATAAAGCGATTAGCAGTTTGTTGTTTTTCACAGTGGAGGACTAGTAAGTCTGTATAATAGACTCTAGTAAGACTTATTAGAGTCTATTATTTATTCTCTGTAAAATAATAGAGTTGAAAAATAGCACAATTCCGTGAAATTTAAAAAATCTGATGTCAGTAAACAAAAGTTGAAATTATTTATAGTGAGATGATATTTGATAAGTTTAGTTTTTTGCATTTACAAATCAAATTACAAAAAAAATAATCATCTCATTCTTTAAACCCATAAGTATTTTATACTGTCAGATAGTAGAGAAAATGTAGAAATCGAAGATATAATCATAGTCAAGCATATATATCAGTAAAAATATAAAAATTGCATTAATTTGATTTATGTTCATATATAAACAACTGGTAAGTGTATAATTTTGCTTTTCTAAACAAAAAAATCTGAAACTATGTGAAAATGTTAAACTTCTCTTACACGTTGTACAGGACTGTTTATCATGCTTGTATGAGTTCTACTTGCAAAATTTTTGTCGCATTATACGGGAGTCTACTGTATTATGGAAGAAAAGATTGATCTGGAGTGGTACTCAAACTCATAACAGCTGCTTACCATGCAGATGCTTTGTCAATTATACTACCCTGATCTTTGTTTGATTTTCACTTTCAGACCAATTAGCTAGCTTCATTGCCATCCCAGACTCACCTCAACACAGGTGACTGTTTAAACATCAAGTATACTATACAAGGGCATTGTCAAGGGGAGCAGTCATTTAAATAATTTTTTCTAATTTCTAGAGGGGGCAGCTGCCCCCTCTAGAAATTCAAAAAAGTTATTTAAATGCTAAGTTTTAATTAAAATAATCTTCTTGGGCTTCTTGTAAGTTTAAAAAAATGTTTTAATTAAGATATTTCTTCTCTGGTACATAGTAAATGATTAAAACTCTACGAATCGTTTTTATTTTACCTAAATACAATTCATATCCTCTATCAATTTATATCATCTTGCCCCCCTGGCCCATTGGCTGGCAATGCTCTTGATACTATACATTTTCAACATTAAAATCTTTTTCTATTTCATTTTTTTCAAGATTAATTTTCTGTTTATTATTATGTATTTTACTAATAATATTTGATTAAAAAAACAGCAATGAAGTGAAACAATTAAAAAATTTCATTGTTCATTGTTCACTTTGTATTTTTGATATAATTCAGTTTAGGTGTTTCTGTCTCAAATATGATATTTTTTCTGTTTTATGTATAAATAATTACAACTACAATGAATTACTAATGTAAATAAAATCAAAGAGTGGGGGAAATGGAATGTTTAGACAATATCATCTAAACTACAAATTAGCAAACTTTTGGAAGATGTAGGACATGTGGTGGTAAGAGTTATGTAAAGATTTTAGTTTTGTTTTACATATTGATATATATTTATATGTTGATGGGATATGTGACATTCCAGTATGGGTTATGAGTCATTCTCATTATTTGCATAAAATTACAGTACTTTTCTCCATTTATTATTCTAAAAATAATGGAGAGACTCTCTAACTGTTGTTTTAGAGAAAAACTTAAAATATTTGAGTAGCCCAAGACATAGCCAAAGATTGCAGTGCCACAGCACTGGCGAAAATTTAAATTTGCCAGCTGGAATTCTTTCGGATAATTGATGTTTCAGATAATTGACTTTCGGATAAACGATGCTCTACTGTATAAATAAATATTTTATATCTTCATTTTAATTTATACAGTAATTACTGATGAACTTATTTAATGGTTTATAAATTTTCTTTATAGATACATAAAGTAACTCTCGATAAAAGTCTGGCTTCTAGTTATTCCCATTTAAGTATGTTAGAGAGTATAGTGATTACAAATATAAATCTTCATGAAAAGGTATGATATTTATATTAAAAATTCCATAACAGTAAATAAATTTACAGGAGGCACTAATTTAATATGATTAAATTTCATTATATAGAGAAAATGAAACAGTATCCAATTTAATTTTCAGATAGGCATGTATGAAATAGTATATGCTATCTATTTGATCAAAAAAAAACTAGCATGATAGTTCTTTGTTTTCTGTTTACTTACTCAGTTAAGAAATTATGAACTGAATTTTTTAAGTTGTCATCTTGTATTAAATTTAATAATTAGAATTAAATTTGAATACAGCGGGTGATTAGTTAACGAACAGAATCTGTTCTATGACTTCATTCGTTAACTGATCATCGATTTATTGTAGGTTTTTATGGGAATTTGATTAATTCTTTCTGGAAACTCCAAAAAATAAAAAATATACAATATTACCTCGACTTACACTATCCCGACTTACGCGAACCCGGAGTTACACAACTTTTCAAATCTTGTCGATTCATCTTTTGTTTGGGTGCCTTGCAACTCTTGGTTACTCACTCCCCCTACACTATTGTTCAGCTTTTGTGTTCAGATGTGTTGTGTGGAATCGACACATAGCTACAATTTATTTTGTGTTATTTATTTCTGTGTTTGTTATATCTACTGAGACTTGAGAGGCTCTATATGGTGATTTCTTGTAACTGTGAATGAATCAAAAGATGAGATAAGATTAACGAGAACATTTATTAGCTTACATCCGACTTGGATTTTACACAAATTGCAAAATTATACCCCAACTTACGCGAATTCGACTTACGTGGTTATCACTCGGTCCCACCTATCGCATAAGTTCAGGGTATTATTGTATACTTTCTTACTATGTTTATTTATATGTAATAATAAAAATACATACATACACAGTCTTGCATTTTTATTAGTCATGTTTATTTCCATTGTGGGGGTTAAAGAATCTGTCTAATGTCGATTGCTTTTCTCTCTTCTTCAGGATTTTTCAGAAGTAATTAATAGCATTGTAATTGTAGAGATCCTCAAGCCTATTATTATCCTCAACCTTGTTTGGATGCCATTCTAAGACAATTGTTCTGGCATCCTCCCACTTCTTCAAAAGATCTTCAATAGCAGATATCAGCATTAATCCTTTTTTCAGAAGAAAACATATCTCGCCAAGTTTCTTGGTGTTCTGCATTCAAGAGTTCTTGCTGTTCTGTCGTCAGATCAGTTTCAGGTTCCATTATGAGCTCTTCAATGTTCTTTATTTCTCAGATGTGATTTTTGTTACTCCTT
>NW_019390416.1:0-4820 GCF_000671375.1 Centruroides sculpturatus
CACTCTTTCTCGGGTTGGAGCTGTATCCACAATTGCTGACGATTTCGCTGTTTCCTTCTAACGGGATCGTGTCCTCACTCTGACTGCCCTTTTTTGACTGGAGCTGTCTCTCCTTTCTGACTGAACTTTCTCTAACTCACTGTGTCTCTTCTCTGACCGCACTTTCTCTAACTCACTGTGTCCCCATCTCTGACTGAACTCCTAACAGCACTCTCTGACTATACTGCTCTGGTTCACTGTGTCCCCATCTCTGACTGAACTCTCTCTCTGACTGACTTTCTCTTGTTGGGGCTTTCCTTTTAAACCCTTTTAGAATGAGAAAGTCATCATCAGGTGATGACTCACTGGCATTGTCTTTCTCATGATGTTGAGCTTTCATAGAGTCATCTCTGAGTTGGTGTTTTCTTATTCTGTGATGACATCAAGCTTTCATAGTCATCTTTGAGTTGACGTGACTCATCTCCGCTCTTAGTCATTGTTTGTTGATTGCCCTGACTAAGTTCTTCATGTAAACATTGTTGAAAACAAAGGGGAATGCAATGTTAATTTGGTTGTTTTTTTCCTCTTTTCTTTGGCATGTTGTGAGATTTTGAATGATAAACCGTTTTATTCTACTTACTTGATATTAAAAAGGGGGGTCCCTAGATTGGTACAATAGGCGAATTTCCTCTTACAACTTCGGTTGTTATCCAAGATACAATTAAGGTTCATGTGAATACAAAAAAAAGATATAAGGTAAATAAACAAAAAATTATTACAAATAAGTTTACAAATACACATATCTTTGGAGCTGTCTGATCATAACATTTTTGCTCTTAAACTAATGTAAACCAGTGGCGTGCCATCATTGAAAGTGGTGGATGCGCCGCTTCTCTTGTATTTTCTAAAATATAAATACATATTACAAAAGACCTTTATAAAACAGGTTCCTGTGATGACGATTTCTATAAAACTGCGAAAAAATTGCAACGGTATCCGTATAAAACGGTATAAAAACTCCTCTAATTACCTAAAACGCTATCGAGCAGCCAAACTATTTTCTGTCGTCAAGCGCCACGTTACGGAAAAATTACTATCGTCTGTTCAGTATTATATATAAATTATATATAAATTAGGTACTGTACATATAATTATATATTAATTATATATAAATTAGGTAGTGTGTATATAATTATACATTAACTTAATGTATTGTATCTTTGTTATAATTATATAGGGGAGATAGGGGCAACTTCGGCATGCGGGGCAAGTTTGTCAAGCGCTTTTTTTTAAAAACAAATTAAAAGGAGACTTTGGTTANTGTCATTCACTATCACCGTTTAGTCAGTTACCTATTGTTAGTAGCGTTCACCACTCCTTGGCATCCTGAGATGGTTGGAATATGAAAAGTACATCATGCAACAGGAAGTTTTCACAGAAAAAAAGGGTCCACAGTTTTCTTTCTTGTCTTCTGGCCGAAGTTTAAATAGTCCTTAGTCCATATCACCTTTTACACACATTACAATTTGGAGCAGTTATACTCTATCGGCAAGTTGCATTCGGAGCTAGCGGTGTCTTCTGCGCTATCTCCGTTTCGTCTTACTTGGAGTGCTTGAACCTCCTCTGGCACTGTCTCTCGTGGTATTTGTGAGTTCACAATAGGGGCAATTATAGGCATCGGGTTTATCGGATTGGGGTATCTATTCTTTGATCTACGTCTACCTCTAATAATATATACATAAATCACGATAATTATTATAGTAACTATAACGGCTATGCTGCCACCCATTACTAAATAATAATTTTTGGTGCCTAATCTATCGTTATCATGTGAGTGTGGTCCCTCAATGCTTTAATTGTTTTTGGATATCTCTTAAAGATATACTAGCTACTTCTAGCAGTAATCTAACGTCATTAACTAATTTGATTATTTTAGAATCTGACTGTTGATCCTTAATTTTGTTGGCAGTCTATAACAAGGCTCAGTGGAATGAGAATGGTTCCTTTTGTTAAGCATTACTTTACTGCTTTTCCAAATGGGTATAACTATAAATGGGAGATTAACAGAGGTATTCGTATATTTATTCTATAATAATTTCAATGAGTTCATCATCTATCATATTATCACTTTCGGCTGGAAGGCTGTTAGCTATTCGAACTAGACTAATAGGATTGGAGCTGTTCTCTCTGTGTCTAGTTGGGGTGGGTTGTATCCAGTGTTGGTCAGGTATGGTGCCTCGACTTCGAAGGGCATAGTGGGACTGCTGCGTCCCTTGGTTTCTTGTCTTGGTTGCTTCTTGTCTAGACGGCAGGGTATTTGGAGGTGGTGATATTTGAGTTGATGGGGGAATTATAAAGTTATCCCATGGATCAAATATTTCGTCACTGTTCTCCTTATTTTCATCTTGATAACCTGATATTTCTGGTGAGTTATGTGCTATCTCTAGTTTATCCTCTTGGCTTGGGTTAATTCCATTCCCCATAGCAGCAGGTTTTAACCTATTTGCATGTAGTTGAAGTTTTGCTTTAGTTTTAATATCCTGCACTTCAAAATTAACAGGACTAAGTTGTTTCGTGATTCTAAATGGTCCCTTCCATCGGGGTGAAAGCTTTTTGCTTGTTCCACGGGGATGTTGTGTGATATTCACATAAACTCTGTCTCCAATTTGAAATGGGTGTCCTTTATGTTTACTATTATGATGGAGATTTCTTTTATGATTTGTTGTGACCAATGCTTTAGCTCCTTTCATACTATTGACCTTGAAAACAATTGGCTCTGTCACTCTAGTTATTTTTGATTCAGTCTTAAAATTGTTTCTGACCTTTGCAGGTAGAATCTCTTCACATCTAGGGGGAAGATTACAGTCTTTAACAAGTCTAACAGCTCTGGTTGGAAAGTCATTCCTATTCCTCTGTTCACGCTCCTTTAAATTTGAAGTCTTTACTTTATTTAATTTGGATTTATATATTTTACGGTGACTTTCACTTTTGTTCCTTTGGGAAAGATCTCTTTCTGATTTTCCCCAATAAAATTTTTCTGTTTTCCCATTAGGGAACTTAAGTTTGTTTTGGCTGAAGAGAACATCAATATTAAACCTTTCAAGTAAGTCTCGACCTAATATTCCTTCATAGGGACCTGTGATAGAGGGCTCAACTACATAACATGGATGGGAAAAATGTAAAGATCCTAATTGGATGCTGAGATCGTAAATTCCCTCACTATATATTTTATGCCCTGTGATTCCATGGATTGGGATCACGGGTTTACTTGATTTGGGAGGACTTGAGCTTAATTTGGCCAGAACATCTTTAGAAATAAGTGTGACTCTTGCACCTGTGTCTATCAGAAGTAAAAGTTTCGAACCTTCGACCACACATTCTACAACTGGATCCTTTAAATCCTTAGAACGATATTGTGCATTCCTTAACACTATAGGTGGTTTTCGATTATTATTTGTTTTCTGTAGTTTAAACAAATTTGGGGACTTAACAACACTAATTTTACTTCTTTTTGGAGAACACCAATTTTCTACTGAGCGTCCATTCTGTTTCTCTAGGCGGGAGGGGTTGCTACCCTGTTTCTTTGGAAGATTGTTTGATCGAACGTATCTTGGTCCTGTTATGATTCGATTTATTTGCATAGTGGTGCGAGCCCTACAAAATTTTGCAAAATGTCCTCTGTTCCCACAGACGTAACATTCTACGTTTGGTAAAACTACCTCATTTGATCTAATCATCCCTAGTTGATGTTTAGTATTATTCCCTTTGTTTCGATCCCAATTTCGATCTTGTTTTCTCCAGTTGGGTGCCGTAAATGAAAGGTCACTCTGTGAATTTTGTTCTCTCCAATTCTGTGGAGAGTTTAAACTAGGGGAAACACTGGGTGTATGCCTTATAGGGGCAGTTGAAGATATGTCTTGATGTCTAGCCTCTATTGTGTCTAAGAGCTCTGACTTAAATCTTTGTAGCTCCTGTTTTAATTCAGCAACCTCATCACGATCTATAGCGCCTATATGGTATCTAGGCCTTGTGGTTAATTGGTCTATCATTTCCTCCTGACTTGCAATGGATACTGCCTGTTCAAAGTCCTCCGGGTCTTTAGAAAGGACTTGTCTTCGAATGGATGGGGATAAACCTGACAAAAATTGAACTAATAACTTTGTATCTAATTCTTTTTGTAAGCAATTTTCGATAATTTTTCGCTCCTTATCATTGCCAGTAGTTGCAACAGGAGTCATTCCCAATGCTAAGCCTTGTAATCTAACTGCATATGTTTGAACATCTTCATTTTTCTGTTGTATGCATTGATAGAATTTCTGAGTTCTAACCGATAAGGGTTCTCTATCAAACCTATTTATAAGTAATTTCTTAAATTCCTCATAGTCCGTTGTTCCGCGAATTTTAAGTCCTCTATATGCGAATTCTCTAGCGATTCCCGTTAATTTGCACTTCGCGACTCGCAACCGATCTGTCGCGTCCCATTTGTATAACTGAGCTAACTCTTCTATCTGCTCAAAAAAGGTTCTAACTTTAGGACCTAGTTCACCATCAAACGCGGGGAGAGTATTTCCTAATGGAGCAAACGACTTTGATCCCATCACTCCTCCTCCTGCATTCCCATCTCCAGTAGTGAGTGACATTTTAATTCCTTACAATTTTAAACAACAAAATTATTATTAATTATCTGAAGCTCACTGATCTCTGAGGCAATTTTAAAACATCCCACCCCTGCCACCAGTTGTGGGGATCGGGGGCCGTAAAAGGTTTATTAAATGCTTTTTTAGGTAGAGTCCTGCCACCAGGTGTGTTTTATCGGACACACCACCGTTTGAGATAAAATG
>NW_019390417.1:0-888 GCF_000671375.1 Centruroides sculpturatus
TACTTTTAAAACTAATAAATAAATCAGAAAATAATAAGATTGAATAGATTGTATTCTTTGGTAAGGTCCTGCACTAGCATATTCAGATGAAATGGCTAATTTTAGTTTTGCCATTAAAGTCAAGCAGCACATATAAATAATGAAAAGTGATGTTTTGGCCAATTATTCATAAAAAAATGTACAGGGTTTAAGATTAACTTACAAAGGGACCTTATGGTCTCGGAAATTCAGTTCGGAATGAGACTTCGCAGGTTAGTAGTATACCTCAAGGGAGTCCATCCAGAAGAATTGTAAAGCGCACTAGCCAGAAGATTCTG
The DNA here is from genome assembly GCF_000671375.1 of Centruroides sculpturatus. NCBI lineage: Eukaryota > Metazoa > Arthropoda > Arachnida > Scorpiones > Buthidae > Centruroides > Centruroides sculpturatus. Next base: position 318 of record NW_019390417.1, read on the forward strand.
AGAAAAAGGGCTCTAAAGTTTTAATCGCAGCTTATACACTAGTCGATTTTACACTATGGCAGTGCAGCGAAATGGCTGATTCTGTAGCGAACTCGCTTGCAACGCAAGCGATCTAGGTTTGATCCTAGTCTTGGCTAACTTTTTAATTGTTTTAAAAATTATGACAACTTTTAAATAAAGTTAATGACCTAAAAATATTATCAATTAAATCATAAATAATTTTATTTTATTTATGAAATGACTGTTACAGCTGATTAAAATGTGAATTAAAGATAATATTTTATTTTTAAAAAGTTAAATAATTTCAAATGCATTTTTAATGGAGGTAAATTAAAACTTTAATTACTGTTGTCATTAAAAAGTTATTACAAATTTTAAGATATTATAAGCTGTGGAGAGGTTAAAAATATTTGTTGTAAATTTGAGGAACCGGTTTCTATGTGGAAGAGTAGAGTATAGCTGTTGCCCTATTGTACAGTACATAGGCAGATGGTCATTTCACATATAAAATAAAATTATGATTTAATTGATAATATTTTTAGGTCATTAACTTTATTTAAAAGTTGTTATA
>NW_019390417.1:940-3251 GCF_000671375.1 Centruroides sculpturatus
TTTTTTTTTTTAATTGTTTTAAAAATTATAACAACTTTTAAATAAAGTTAATGACCTAAAAATATTATCAATTAAATCATAAATAATTTTATTTTATTTATGAAATGACTGTTACAGCTGATTAAAATGTGAATTAAAGATAATATTTTATTTTTAAAAAGTTAAATAATTTCAAATGCATTTTTAATGGAGGTAAATTAAAACTTTAATTACTGTTGTCATTAAAAAGTTATTACAAATTTTAAGATATTATAAGCTGTGGAGAGGTTAAAAATATTTGTTGTAAATTTGAGGAACCGGTTTCTATGTGGAAGAGTAGAGTGTAGCTGTTGCCCTATTGTACAGTACATAGGCAGATGGTCATTTCATTAATAAAATAAAATTATTTATGATTTAATTGATAATATTTTTAGATCATTAACTTTATTTAAAAGTTGTTATAATTTTTAAAACAATGAAAAAGTTAGCCAAGGCTAGAATCAAACCTAGATCGCCTACATTGCAAGCGAGTTCGCTACAGAATCAGCCAATTCGCTGCACTGCCATAGTGTAAAATCAACCAGTATATAAGCTGCGATTAAAACTTTAAAGCCCTTTTTCTAGGAATCTTATGGATAGTGCACTTTACAATTCTTCTGGATGGACTCCCTTGAGGTATACTACTAACCTGTGAAGTCTCATTCCGAACTGAATTTCCGAGACCATAAGGTTCCCTTGTTAGATCCGAAGTCAACATTGTCATGGCAATAGAAGAATACTTTATTACATGCATAAGTATTTGATAATTTCAGCAAGAATCATTCTTTTTGAAAGAAAACTGGTTCATGTCAATACTTAAAAATATTGCTATATAAAAATTAAATATTTTACATTTGTTTACATGCATAACTGACAGACTATGAAAATATGCTTTGTAAATTAAAATTATTTTTCAAACTATAAATTATTATTATCACATGTATATGCATTATAGTGAATGTACAGTAATTCTCATGTACAAAGAATTATTTTTATGTTGTATGTTATATGAAACATTAACTTATGTAAAATATACATCAGTTGTTGATTGAAGAGCAAGGCCATTTTACCTTAGGCATGGTCCTAGGGCCAAGGAAATGAAAGCCTATAGTCTGGGAAGATGCGAAGAAGATAAATACTGTTTTACAAAAATATAAAAAGATAGGGCTATGTTACCATACTGTGATCTAGTACCTAATGTACCAGGATCAGAGTGCTAGTTGTAGTGGAGTGAAAGATTAAAGTACTAGAGGAGGTCCAAAATATCTAAAAGTCTATGGGTCTGGACATAGGTTAAAAGGCTCTGTGCAAGAGGTGAACAGAGGTGATAATCCTGAAGATTTTTATTGTTAACACAAGCTTCTTTAAAATACAGTCGACCCCCTATAACACTGTTGATTATTCCGTTTTATATGAATTCCATGTTGTACGAGTCACTTAGATTTTACAAATACATAATAAAATAAAATAACTTACTGGAATATAAATGTTTAAAATAATAATCAACACACCTTAGTAATTCCAGCAACGAAGTATTTAATAAAATAATAACGTTTTCGACTATATTTAATAGTCTTCTTCAGTTAACCTCTTTAAAACAAAAACAAACGTAAAATAGAACGCAAGCAATACAACGGTTTTTTAATAATTTTTAAATAATTTTTAAACCGTTGTATTGCTTGCGTTCTATTTTACGTTCGTTTTCGTTTTAAAGAGATTAACTGAAGAAGACTACTAAATATAGTCGAAAACGTTATTATTTTATTAAATACTTTGTTGCTGGAATTACTAAGGTGTATTGATTATTATTTTACAAATACATAAGCCATTCACAGCCCAGCACACGTATTTAAAATCTAAGTGACTCATACAACATTGAATTCATATAAAACGGAATAATCAACAGTGTTATAGGGGGAGTCGACTGTAATCTGTTTATATTTTAATTAATCTTTGTGTCATGTAATCCCAATTTATTTATATTTTTAAGTTTGTATACATTAGTTTATTTTCAGTTGAGTAAAATCTTGATATGATTCTCTCCTATCTGATGCCATATAGTACTTCGTATTGTAGACTGTAGATATTAGTAGATTGTATAGTACTTTGAATCCACTTCCTAAATATAGTAAGTAGATTCTATATCTAAATTCTACAACAAAAATATTAGTAACAAGCATTAAGATAAAACAATTAAGATATGTTATTGGCCATGGCTTGATAAGCACATGCATTTATGCAGCCTTGATTACAATTAGTAATATATTTTTACAATAATATATCACAAAATGCA
>NW_019390418.1:0-3205 GCF_000671375.1 Centruroides sculpturatus
TATTTATTTCTATTTATTCTTTAAAGTGTTGTTCTGTTGTTAAGTAAGCTTTTATCCATTATTTCATCTTTATTTAAGGCACTGAAACAAAGATAAAATGTAGTGTACAAGAAAAATTTTTTGAAGTCAATCAAAAAGAATTTATTTTAATTACATTAATTTACACTCAAGTATGTAGGAAACTGCTTTGAAAATTCATAATAAACATCACTGCTTTAATATATATGTAAATTCATTTTAACATACAACTAGAAACGACTTGCAACTAAATTGAGCAACAATTAATTGGAGAAGATTTTTTAAATTATTTTTCGTGATTGAGTTACTTTCGCTTTACACTGAAATAAATTTTTTTCTAGAAAAAATGTCTACGGGAACTTAACGAGTTTGCTTAAATTTTAATTTGAAATTCTGTGAAAGAGAAAAATTCCGTAATGATCCGACAAATTTTAATTTTCTCCTTAAAATTATAAGAAATCACGGTTATTGACAAAATGACAAGAAAAAGAATATATACTGTATACAGTTAAAACACAACAAGGAAGACAGGGAAAGTTGCTAATTATCTTGTCGATATTTTTGGGAAATAATTGAATTTTTAGTTTAAAAGTTGTTTTAGCTGGAAAAACTTTGAATAAAATTATTTAAATAGTTTATAATTTTTACAGCTAAAAAAATTTTTTAACTGAAAATTTAACTATTTTCCAATAATATAGTAGACTATATATATGAACATACTTAAACTTAATCTCCATCCAACGAAATTCTACAAATTATTTATAAACTATTGATTCTACTTAATGTTAATAACATGTAAGCAAAATATTTAAATGCCGGTAAGTATAATATACTCAAAATAATAATAAAATTCTCTTTTAATGAGCAATATGTGGGTCTATTGAAAAAATGAAAGGTTCAGTCAATCTTTGAATTTATATCATTTCAAATACTTATGCTTTGGCCATAAGAACACAGAGAAATTCAAATTGATTTTTACTCGACTTAAAACTTTCATTCTTGTACTTTTTTAAATAATAATCTCGTTTAAACTTCATTCAAACTTTAATATATAGTTGGTTTGCTGTATGTTAAATAACAATGTAAATTCGTCTCTGTAATCCAAAACACACGCTTTGGTAGACTTTTCTCACAGCAATTTCTGGTTAGCAAATTTAACTTTTATTACTCATTGAACTACAAATATATTTCGGGTTGGTATAATATACTCCAACCCCTCTTCAGTGCTAGTTCAAATAAACAAAAATGTCAAAACATGACTATGTTATATTACATTAAATGAAACAAACCAAAAAAACATCAAAAACACTTACATTTTTTCATTAAGTACATAACAAAATTTGTTTCTTATTTTGCTATTTTCACAAACTATAGGGTAGGAGGGTAGACCGTTTTACAAACATCAGTTTTTGTTTTAACTTAAATACTATGCATGCCATGTTCATATGTAAAGACAAATAAAGACTGCCATAGTTNTAGTAATTCACAGATACTGAAGGATTATTTAATATTTATGGAAGAAGATACATTGGGGTCTTATGAATATTGCGCTCTGTCGAGGTCTAATTTTATCCAATTTATGTTTACTTCCGGTGAGCCAAATTTAAAAATATGAAATTTAGTGGAGAGAAGTGAACAGTTTTGAAATCTTGTATTTGCATTTCATGCCAGTTTGTGTGTCTGATCTCAAAGATCCTTGGTAATTTTGGATCAGTACCGCAATAAAACTAAATTTACTTGTATAAAATTCGAATTTTCACCTATTCCTGTTTTTGGTGTGAATATTTGTAGCCGTAAATATGTTAATTAAATGCTTTTTTAAATTCATATGTATTTTTTAAAATTATTTTTATTTAAAGAATCTCTTCCATTAGGCTTCTCCCGAATACATTGTACTATATCCAGTTGAAAAAACGAATGAATCTCAATCGACTGTGGTCGGTTTAAGGTTTAATATGGAATCGACTCACTTCGATTCAAAACTAAAATGCACTTCTATTATATTCCAAGTTATCGACGTCAGAAGTGATGTAAAAGTTGTGGAGAATAATCGAAAAAATGAACTCCAAATGGAAGAAAACAGAGGAGCTGACAGTGTTAGAGGTAAGTTCTGATCGATTTTGTCACTATACTTTAAACGATAAAATGTTTTTATGTAGTTGATATATAGAGTAAAATAACCTTATTTTATAGTTAAATAATGTAGGACATGTTTAAAAAAGAACATATTTTATTTTCTAGTCGTAAGAGCAACGTATATTCGATTTTATTCATCTGTTTCGTAGATTTTTTAAAATTTTAATATGTAAAATTTCTTCTCAGTTTAAATTGTTATTTATTGTGTTTATTTTAGCCGAAGATGTTCGTGGTTTGGCCAATCATATCATGCCCAGAATAGAAGTGTTATTATTATTACTGCTGCTACCTTTTCTATGATGGAATCGATTGTCAAACTAGTCAGGTGATAAACTATCAAACTGCACTTGTCAGTCAGTCCACTCCCAAGTTCAGTTGACAAAAGCTTGTCTACTTAAACAACTGAATGCAGTGTTTTATCGTAATTTGATTCGAAAGGTACTTTGTTTCAGGTGCTTAATTTGTCCGTGTTTTATCAACAGGCACTCGCTGAAGTTTTGTTATTTTTATTTTTTTGTTAAATTTACAGTCAAATATTTTTCAATCTGTTTAAATTTAAACTCTCTTCATCATTATAACAGTAACTACATCTAAAACTGTGACTTGAAATTTTAAATATCATAGAATGGAAGAAAGAAAAAAGTTCTGACATATAATAGAAATATATATAATCGAGTGAGCAGCTAGTCTACGTAAATTTGACTAAAAAAAAAGAAAATTTTTTTAATTTATGAAACTGCCCAGAATATTTGAATATGATAAAAAAAAAGTAAATAAATATATTTGTCGAAACGACGATTGGTAGTTCCAAAAAACTACAAGTGTATTTTGTATTATTCTACAATGTATATTCGTGTGACAAAGGTGCTGCTGGCTTAGGCGTAAATGTAACTTATGATGTCACTTCCAGAAGGTTCTAGGAAGTTTCTCGAACTAACATTTTTCAAAGTGTAGTATAAAAAAATCAGTAATTAGAAATGGCATTTGTATTTTTTCGCCCTTTTTTCCACTAAAAACAATTACGTCTACGTGAAGTCTATATAAGTATACA
>NW_019390419.1:0-3404 GCF_000671375.1 Centruroides sculpturatus
TCTTTTCTCTACTCTCTCATACACTCATAGAGTAAATGTTTGCTTTCGACAGACACAACAGTTTCAACTGAGAGAAGATAAAGGTAATCGTGACTCCATTCTCGAGATTAAGGAAAGGCAGCTGGACGGACGACATCTAAAATTCAGCAATTCTGGAACTGTTCAATCTGCTAAACAGTTCTGGACCTGTTAAGTATTGTTCTGACGAACATGAACACCCTCTACAGTATCGCTGTTTCGAAACATGTTTGGTGTTTTGACGTCGCATTTAGTAGTGGATTTCATTTGGAACTGATCAAAGATGGGTGCATCCACATAAAGTGAAGTACATATTTATTTACGCGATGAAAGCATACATTACATATTAATCCATTCAAAAGCAGATATGTGCAAAATAAACTTTAAAAATGAATATAATTTACTTTGTTGAATGTTGTTAAGCTTTTGGAACAAGCAGAAGCTACTGTAGCGCTTTCGTATTAACTCGTAATTCATCATTCATAGAATTCGTTGCCATTAACAGTCAAGATTACCTTTATCTTCTCTCAGTTGAAACTGTTGTGTCTGTCGAAAGCAAACATTTACTCTATGAGTGTATGAGAGAGTAGAGAAAAGAAACGAAGCGACCTTGATTGCCATGGCTGCGGTATATTGGCCTGGGTCTTTTTCAAGAAAACGAGCCGTATACTATTATTGCAGGAATACTTTTAGTGGATTTCGATCAAAGTAGAGTTATTATTCTCTAATTTTTATTAATTTATAACCCCGCAGGGTATGGGCCGTTCTCGGAAAAAGTGCAACTCCGAGTCAACCCGAGGCAAAGGAGAAGCAAGCTCCAACTCTTTGCCAGTTTTCAAAAAGAAGTTTAATATCGAAAAGCTTCCGGTGGAAGCGAATCAGATATTAAGCTGATTAGAACAGATACTATAAATGGTCTTAGCCGAAGCCAGAAGCGATAAAGTGCATTTCCGAAATTTTCTTATACTTCTCTCGGTGATATCGGAGTTACAGATGTAGTTATGTCGCGGTTTGAAATACAGCAAAATAGAAATAAATCGTCTAAACTGAAAGCAATCCGAATAGTAAATAGCATCAATTTAATGGATGTTATACACTAGCCTTATCTTATAAACTTGAAAATACAATTTCATTTTTAATCATCCATAGGTATTCGGAAATGAACTACAGCTAGGACATACACTAGTGTCATGGACGTCGCGCTCCATTGTTCTGTCTTNGCCGAAGCCAGAAGCGATAAAGTGCATTTCCGAAATTTTCTTATACTTCTCTCGGTGATATCGGAGTTACAGATGTAGTTATGTCGCGGTTTGAAATACAGCAAAATAGAAATAAATCGTCTAAACTGAAAGCAATCCGAATAGTAAATAGCATCAATTTAATGGATGTTATACACTAGCCTTATCTTATAAACTTGAAAATACAATTTCATTTTTAATCATCCATAGGTATTCGGAAATAAACTACAGCTAGGACATACACTAGTGTCATGGACGTCGCGCTCCATTCGGTACCGTAGCGTAGTGGGGGCGGCACTTTTAACAGTCGGCAAAATTTCACAATAAATAATAATAATATCTTGTAAAAATTTGAGCCATTTTATTTCATATTTTTGTCGCACCTACGATTCGGACCGATTGAAATGAGCACGGACTTTTTCATTACTTATTCTGTGACGAAACTGAATTTTAGTCTTTTAAATTGAGATACCTAAATAAGGGGGGCGAAATTTTTCTCCGCCCCGAGCGGCTGACATCCATGCTACGCCACTGAAAATAATGTACAGTACTTCAAATTTCAGTAAATCACGAGATAGATTTTGCGTTACAAACGCATGTGTGTATGGTACACAGATTCAGAGATATATATGTGTATTCTGTTACTAGTCGAAGTTTGGAAGTGTATTTTCTGTTTTCACTGTGGTGAAGTGAAATGGAAATAAGGTAACATAGGGAATTCGTGAGCCAAAACAAAAACATAGTAGTCCTTTCCGACAGTGCGTCGTTTGTGATTACAGGAGACAAAAGAAAAACGATAATATTCAATGAAATCAAAATATTACAGATGTATGAAAATAATATGAAGGCAACAGACATCTCAGCAAACAGAAATACATAAAATCGCTATGTACAGATACATTCGAACATATAAAGAATAAGGTGTTTTAGTAAATGATATAGACTACTAAAAGATAACTAAATCAGAAAATGAAGATGAAAAGCATAAAATTTGGAAACAGTATAGGCACTATTGAACGAAACTGTACGAGGAGATAATAGTTTAATTCTGCGTGGAATTCAACAGAAGATACAGTACGTGAGTATGGCTATGTATATAGTGTTTCGTCAATATACAAAATACCAGAACTTAAAGACATAACAAGGAAATGTCTGAACAATCGTTCGATTCAAATATTGTGAATGAATGCAAATTATATGCGCAGCAGATTATAGGCCTATATCTAATTGATATGGCTGATGAAACAGGTTTTAATTTTTTCTCATGAACTTGAGTCATCCCTTCTCCATAACGAGAAGGGATGACTCTACTATTATCCGCCCCTCCGAAAGAAGCAGGAACGTCAGTACAATAGGCATTCTGAATGTTAATAGCATTAGCACTTTCGTTGATTAAGGTGCTTTCAGTGCAGAACTATTTTGAACTTTTATCGAAGATAATATACACACATTGAAAAGTAATATCATCGATCCCATTTTTATTGTGGATAACATCACAGTGCTAAAGTGGTTTGGTTTGATTTTATTCATATACAGCAATGCGACACAAAGATCTGCCGTGGGAGAATGCATCTCAGATGATGTTTTAAGGGAAACTGTCCCCTATTTAGGAGTTAGTAAGATAAAAAAAACCCAGAAAACTCCATCTGGATAGCCCGTTGGCGAGGTGAGAACCAACGACCAACCACCAACGTTCAGTAGTTTTATACACTCAGCCACAGGTAAGTCCATTCCCAATGTGACTAATTATCTTAGAGAAGAACAATTACAGTTGAAATATATGCCTCCGTATTTACCTCAGCTAAATCCCATAAAGAATAAACAGGATTTTCTGCTCGAAAATATTCAATTCTAATTTGCCATAAAAATGAATGGTTTAAGATATATATTGTAAAAGCAACAAGTGACATCTGGTAAAAAAACTCAAGTTTTATAGACATTTTTTTCGTACTGTAAGATGACGCAGAAGTCGAATCGTGAGTATTATTATTCAGCCATGGATTCCTCACAGGAGAACGCGCAGGTAGTGGCCTAGTAGGCTAAGTTATACCCGACAGTGTGGCTTTCAGGATCTCCCGATCTGACCCTATATTTCTTTCTGTGAGTTAAGTGAAAGATATGGTTTATGCAACTTTATGAGACCTTTAG
>NW_019390420.1:0-743 GCF_000671375.1 Centruroides sculpturatus
TATTGAAAATAACTTAAATAAATAATTATTTAAAAGAAAAGTGAAACCAATTTCACATAATAGTCGTAAGATTTACAGATAAGATTTTTGGTGCTAATGAACGTAATATTCTTCTGAGTTTCCTTAAATATTTGCACTAATAAATACTGTAGTTAACTAATTTAAGTATAAGATATCACTTTAAGAGGTAATTCAAGTTACAGCATGTCAGCATTCTGTCAATGTATGTCTGTTCTTTATGCGCGTAAAGTCATTCATTACGACGTTCTGTACCTAGCCATGCAGTATTATATACGTTTATAAGCAGCGTCAGTGCCGTATAAGTTTCAATAACCTTGTTTATATGCTCGTTTACCACGAAATCTACTTAACACAGTAGAAATAGAATGTAATTCAGGGAGATTTGTTCTTGTATAAAAAATCAAAAATTATTTTTTATAAAGGAGACCGGGGCAAGATCGGCATGTTAAGCTTTACTTAAATTTTGTATAATAAATACTGCTGTAAACTGAAAAAAAAGCTTTGCATATTGTCTATTGGAATGTTACCTTACTATAGAACTGGTTAAAATCAGTTTGGAAATAAAAATAATTAAAATAATTACAACTTTACAAGAAGAGAGAAATTGACGAAGTTGCCCCGGGTATAGGGGCAAGATCGGCAACTTCTCTCTTTTTGTAAAGTTGTAATTATTTTAATTATTTTTATTAAAGTTGCCCCTGGTATAGGGGCAACAGTAATGG
>NW_019390420.1:3064-5443 GCF_000671375.1 Centruroides sculpturatus
TCTTCTGTAAAAGTTCGTCCGATGGAGAATTATTTTTAATAAAATAAAAGACAAAACTGTCCAAAAAGGATCACCATTTATTACTTGTGTTCCAAGACTAAAACATTTTCGGCGACTGACCTTCCTTTTTAGGCTACTTGTCGCCGTAAAGTTCACAAAAAGTCCTTTTAAAAACACAAAAATCCAATTAAAATTTTTTATAAAATTTCTGAAAAAGGAACTGGTGACATGCAGTTGTCTTGCTTCCATCATACCTTCTCTTGGGGTTTTTCTTCTTCTTTTATCTACTAAAGACGACAAGTAGCCTAAAAAGGCTACTTGTCAACTTTACGGCGACAAGTAGCCTAAAAAGGAAGGTCAGTCGCCGAAAATGTTTTAGTCTTGGAACACAAGTAATAAATGGTGATCCTTTTTGGACAGTTTTGTCTTTTATTTTATTTTATTAAAATAATGTTGTTTTAAAACCCAAAATATTAATGACAATTCTTGTAATTTCCAGAAACCTTTGCCTATATCTCAAGCGCTAAGCCTGTTGAGCGGTCTGCGTTTAGATGTTTGTATTCCAGATTCCTGTAGTAAAAATGACTTGGAAAACATTGGAAATTGGCGTAAGTATATTCCAGTGATATATTAAAAACATTTAAATATTGTTCGTAGCCAAATATTTGTAAGTAATTTTACCTTAATTTTAATAACTCAAATATTTTTTATACATTATAACATTATAAAACATTATAAAAATATAAAACAGAGCCTTATACTGTAATTAATATTTTTTATTTATAATATATTTGACAGTTATTTTTTAATAATGTAACTTTATGCTTATTTTTTTAAGTAATAAGAAATTACGTAAAAACTGAAGTAGAATTCTGTAAAACGAAAGAACAGAAGAAAAAATATTCAATGCCTCAACTAATTTGTTTGTAAGTTATTTTTATATTCATTTTTTTACTTATTACGCTACAAATTAAGAATATATCCTTCGTTAACCACTGTCACACGATCGCCCTTGAAGGATATATCTGTCGGTCACTGCCAAGTGGTAATGGTAATAGACAATGGATGCTTTACAATCTAAACTTTTATTGAATGAATGAACTTTTGAATGATATAGATTGACTGTTTCGACTTTCTTGTTTTTAGTTTCCTAGTTTAAGTGAAATGTATCTCGCTGGACAGTGTTCTATTTTGTAAAGTTAAAAAAACAAATTTTTAAATAATTGACAGAAATATNAAGGTCAGTCGCCGAAAATGTTTTAGTCTTGGAACACAAGTAATAAATGGTGATCCTTTTTGGACAGTTTTGTCTTTTATTTTATTTTATTAAAATAATGTTGTTTTAAAACCCAAAATATTAATGACAATTCTTGTAATTTCCAGAAACCTTTGCCTATATCTCAAGCGCTAAGCCTGTTGAGCGGTCTGCGTTTAGATGTTTGTATTCCAGATTCCTGTAGTAAAAATGACTTGGAAAACATTGGAAATTGGCGTAAGTATATTCCAGTGATATATTAAAAACATTTAAATATTGTTCGTAGCCAAATATTTGTAAGTAATTTTACCTTAATTTTAATAACTCAAATATTTTTTATACATTATAACATTATAAAACATTATAAAAATATGAAACAGAGCCTTATACTGTAATTAATATTTTTTATTTATAATATATTTGACAGTTATTTTTTAATAGTGTAACTTTATGTTTATTTTTTTAAGTGATAGGGAATTACGTAGAAATTGAAGTAGAATTCTGTAAAACGAAAGAAGAGAAGAATGAATATTCAATGCCTCAACTAATTTGTTTGTAAGTTATTTTTATATTCATTTTTTACTTATTACGCTACAAATTAAGAATATATCTTTCGTTAACCACTGTCACACGATCGCCCTTGACGGATATACATGTCGGTCACTGCCGAGTGGTAATGGTAATAGACAATGGATGCTTTACAATCTAAACTTTTATTGAATGAATAAACTTTTGTATGATATAGATTGACTGTTTCGCCTTTCTTGTTTTTAGTTTCCTAGTTTAAGTGAAAAGTATCTCGCTGGACAGTGTTCTATTTTGTAAAGTTAAAAAAACAAATTTTTAAATTATTGACAGAAATATCATAAAGTACTCAGCAAATCACTATACATACAACTAACACCTTATCCTTGCCGAGAAATATAATTTATTTCAGACAAACGTTTTCAGCCTGGTTCACAGGCCATCCTCCGGTTGAAAACCAAATTTGAATTAAAGAATTCCATTAATGGAATACAAAATTCGAAGTTCAAAATTAAATAAGCAACGGAATAAGATAAAATTAAAAATTAAAATATTAAGTAACCAACAGAGTAACAAAATAAAAATATAAAATGTAAAAA
>NW_019390421.1:0-3718 GCF_000671375.1 Centruroides sculpturatus
TAAATTAAGAAATTTGACGAATTTACCCTCCATAGAGTTAATACTCCCTCTTCCTTTGTAATTCTGAATAAAGCATCAAAGACATTTTTGTAACCTCGTCTCTCTGCTGGTGGCAATCTAAACAGTAAAATTTGATTTTTACATAAGATTTTTCACCTATCTCTCAACAAAGTTATGGATTTTTTTTTTATCTTACCTGCCATCTGACGTCATTCTAATAAGAGATACTTCGGCTGGAGTACCGAAAAATGCTCCTACTGCACCAGCAGCCATTCCTATACCTGCTTTTGCAAAAAAGTTTGGTGGTTTGCCATCTGAACTGAATTACAAAATATTTATATTTTTTAGTAAAACAAAATATCTAATTAAAAATAGGCTCATGTTAGGATTTACCTGATTTTTTCAAATAGTGTTGTGTAAACACCCATACGTACAGTTGTATAAGATGCCTGTCTCAAAAGACCCGCAGAAAGTCTAATTTAAAAAAAAAATTGCATCTGTTGAATATAAGTATTGAACAAGATTTTTATCAGATATTTACATTACTTATGCTTTGAAATTATTTTAAATGATATATATGTTAAGGAGGATCTTCATATACATGGTGTTCACAAAGTCCACGAAACATTACAAAATTGTATTTTCACAAGGAGACATAGATATGTGTTCAAATGCTCACAAAATAAAAGAGGTACTCACAAAATTATGTTTTTATGTCTTACAAATGTTCAAATAAGTCCATCTTTAATTACCTATCCTATAGTCCATTTCACTCTATACCCAACCCATCATAACAAGGATGTGGCAATGTTAACTGTGATGCAATAGACAGTACCTCAGCACATTTCCACAGTGATGTTCATGCATATCTGAACAAGGAATTGTTGCATTGTTGGATTGGTTGTGTTTTGGCACAAGACCAAGATCAAGCTACCCAGATCATCATGCCTGACTCCAAGCAACATCTTGTGGGGTTATATGAAGAAAAACGTGTACATGCCACCCCTACTACGGGAACTTCAGGATCTGCGATACCATATCATAACTGCCACAATAACAGTATATGCTAGATCAGGTATGAGTGAAATGGAGTATAGGATGGATGTTAAAGCCAAACAATTACTGTATTAATGAAAGGGTATTGTATTTATCAAGAGATGGCATCTAATGCCTACCTCTAGGCCAAATTACTTAACATTTAATTATTAATAGTAGCATTAATATAGCTCAATATAATATGGTAATCATTTGACTTTAATTAAACAATTGGGTTTTCAGATGTTTATATTTATAGGATAGATATATTTGCTGTGTGGCCAAAGGGAACATTTGTAAGATGTGAAAACAATTTGGTGAGGACATCTTTCATTTTGTGAATATTTGAGTGCATATCTATGTCTTCTTATGAAAATACAGCTGTTTGTGATGTTTTACAGACTTTGTAAATACCCTGTACTTAATTCAAACTGATTTTCTTTTGTATTTACAGATTACTAAAAATAAAATTAATCATATAAAATAAACATTTTGGAATAAAAAAAAAAGACTATTCATATAAAGTTCAGTTATATGTTGATAAATAAAACAAATCATTAAAAAATTAACATTAAATAAATATATATTTAGAAAAGGATAGAAAACTTCATCTTCTTAAACAGTTTAACCAAACATTCTGTCCAGGTACGTAAACGAGAAACATTTACCTTATTCTCTGCTAAATTTCGTTAATCGTAAGCCTAGAAATAAGTTAAAACCCCTCTTACTCGGATACTTGTACAGTTTGTTAGCAGCAGACATGTTAAAAACATTTTTATCCTGCCTTTCTGTCTTTAGACAACCCCCGCTTTATTTTCTGTATATGCAGTATATCTCTCTCTCTACTTCTGCTTCTACTGTGTTTATTATTCCTTTAGGCAATAAGCCAGCAAGACAGAGAAGTTTTCTAGTAAGTACAAATTATAACTAAAATACAGTCGATCCCCCTATAATATGGGTTCTTATAGTTCAGATTCCTATATCACGGCAAAAAAATTGCGACAGTATTCGTACAAACATGCTAAAAAAAACTCGTATAATTCGGTAAAACGTCATCGCCGACTCGTGTTGCGACAGGATTGGTCGAATTTAGACCAATAGCAGATACTGTACAAACCGTCGAGTTTAAACGAGCAGTGGACCTACTAAAAACCATTTATTATTTAATGTCCATAAAAATTATATTCATATTAATTATGTCTCCAAAGTTCAGCAAATTTTTCACAAAAAAAAATAATTTATCAGGAAGCACGCAAGCACCATTCGANAATTTTTTGTTTATAGCATAGTTTATATGGATTATTCCCAAAAAATTATACGCATTTTGGAAATGTTGAGTCGAATTAGTCTAGAATCGATTAATTTTATGGAAGAAACCTTTCAAACAGCCGTAGTCCGTAAACTGCATACGTGCCGGGCTGTGATTGACTGGACTCGTAGAAAATGGATTCATAAAAACCGGAACGTATCTACCGTGTTATAGGGGGGTCGACTGTATATTTATATTAAAAAAAAAAATGGCATGTGACAGTTACACAAGAGAAAAACATTCAAATATACTTAAAATATTTCTGAATATATGGAGCAAAATTTTATTACACATATTAAAAATGCTACGTGAGAAAAACACAATAAAACTTCTCTAACTCAAAGAAAACAAAGCACTTGATAGGTCTCAATGGAATATCATATGGATTTAACATCTCCAAATTAAATTTCTTAACTCAAATTTTCTCCAAGTTGAAGTTTTTTGTGGTCCCCAATACCAATTTATGTTAATTTCAACTTCCCCAACTTGAACTTTAATATTTTTTTACCCAAATTGATTCTAATTTTCATCAAATTAATCAGATTTTCATGAAATTTTCAGACAGTTAGTTAGTTGTATCTATTCTCCAATACCAATTTTCAGACAATATACCAGTCCAAAGTGAGAGGTCCTCTTGCCTTATCTCAACAAAACGTACCTGCGAAACTATTCGATTCCATTAGTTACATTGAACATTTTTCTGAAAGGTGTTACATGGGCTGTTTAAAACAAATAAACAAAAAAATACTATCAAAGATTCTTCATATAATACAAGAGAGGTAAAAATACAAATCTACTCAGAATTGGCATTTTTTACTCTATTGTTCTCTAACTTGAAATGTCTGTAAATCAAAGTTTTTCCTGCCTATTGAAGCTTCGAGTTAGAGAAGTTTTACTGTACGTGAAAACTAAAATATCACTCAGTAGTTTTTGTATTTGGATTGCTAGAAACTGACAAAGTGTAGTTTGCTAACAAGAGTCAGATTTAATGACACTGGGAGTGGGTCAATAAAGAAATATTCTATATATTTCATTTACTTAAAAAAAATAACAAAAGCGGCAGTGGCATAGCAAACATAACTGGCGCCCGGGGCACGGCACTTTATTTAACACCCCTCTCCCCCCCATAAACACATAAAGTTTGTCTTGGAGACCATTTGGGCACCCCTCTGCGCGTGGTGCCCGGTGCATGATACACCCCGTTGCACCCCCTCGCTACGCCACCGAAAAGCGATCCTGATAAGGAACAAAAGGGCCCTCTCTATCTCGAACCCTCTTGACAGCTCTGACTCTATATAAAATGAAATCCTACTGTATTTTATTTATGACATGAAGTTGAATTTACGAACTTTATCAATAATTATCTAAAAATAT
>NW_019390422.1:0-6443 GCF_000671375.1 Centruroides sculpturatus
GTATGCAGCGCCAAAACGGAAAAATCGTGTATTACACAAAACTGAAAATTAGTAAAAAAATAAATCATAATGCACTTTTAGGTAAGATTTATTTATAAAATTGTCGTAATATTACTGTCTAATATCCAGAGATTTAATGTCGTCGGCATAAGTTACAACGTGAGATTTAAGATGGCGAAGATTGTTTCTATAAATTAAAATAAAGGCCACTGAAAACAGACTCGATGAACACTACATAAAGACTAAAGTTGAGAAATTGGATAGTGAATGTGACTATAATATCCCTCAAATGATTTATTCAAATAATAAAATCAATTACAAGAAAACTCCAAAATCCATTTATTCAATCTATGCCATTATAGGCAAAACATAAATATGTAAATAATTGCTATATTTTTATATAAATGTATTCTAATAAAGAATCATTATTTATATTTTTAAGCAAATCCATAAATTTTTACATTTATTCTCAATGAACCTTGTTTTATTATTAACATTTCATGGGTTAAATATTTTGTAAATTGATACGTAAACTGATATTTTGAAAGTCTTTTGATTTCATTTTTTAAATAAATTTTTCAAATTGGCTAATCGTAACAGTTTATTTGAAATTACTCTTAACAAATTAAAATTTTAATCTGCTATGTTTTATTATTATTATTATTAAATAGAATGAATTCTACGTGGAGTTTTGACTGCCAATAAAGAAAAACACTCAAGAAAATGTCAGTTTATTTGTATTTCTTGAAAATCTAATATTGAAACGGGAGATGAAATAGTAGGAGCACCAACTTGCCACCATTTAATATTGAATCCTTGTCACCCACAAGNATACAGGTATACCTTGCCTTACGTCAGTAATTGGTTCCAGGAGAGGCAACTTAAGTTGAAAAATGACGTAAGTCGAATTTACTTGTCACTAGGCTAAACCACAAATAACCATTTCCAGTTCTGTATTTTATTTATAAATGCATATTTAATAATATATTGTTAATAAGAATCTATTTTAAGCT
The DNA here is from genome assembly GCF_000671375.1 of Centruroides sculpturatus. NCBI lineage: Eukaryota > Metazoa > Arthropoda > Arachnida > Scorpiones > Buthidae > Centruroides > Centruroides sculpturatus. The sequence goes on from NW_019390422.1 coordinate 1,014, forward strand.
TACAAACAAATAAATTTTATTTTTTAATATAGCACAGAAAAAAGTAATCTAAATTTACGAATTCATGTACAGTACATACTTGTAAACGTACATATTTACAATTTGGCGATGTTTACAGTACATCACAGACTCTTTATTTGTGAATGTGGTTTGCTCTAAGACATTATAAAATATGATGATTTTGTAAGGTTAAATAACAAATACAGTTATTAAAATTATCTGGCAACAGTAGAAAATAAACTAATTTATATTAAATTACCAATATCGAGTGGCGCTGACAACGATGCCAAACAATAGATATTGGAACTACCATTGAAAACACCAATATTGAGCACTTAAAGACCAGTAAATAAGACAACAACACATTCACAGATGTTTTCATGTTTCGTTCTCTAGGATTTATGATGATTATATTAACATTTACTGTAAATGCATATATTTTAATATGATTTTATGTGCTTTAACGCTTTTCTAGTGATATTACAACTTCAATATTTGTGGCAGATGGACTTGAAGTCAAATAAAATGACTTAAACTTGATTTTTATTTTTCCATATTTTTTTGACAAATGAAGTATAATCGAGAATGACGTAACTCAAGGTATACTTGTATATATTTTATTTTAATTATATATTCTACATATACATTTTGATATTTTCATATTCCTAATGCAAATTTGATGTTTTTGTAATCCATAGTATTCATTATAATGATCAGGTTAAAATACAATATGGCTGCCAGCAAGTATCTGTGAATAGCAGACAAACTTCTCAGTCCCAATAGTGTCTGCTATTCAAAGGTTATACTGTACTTAAAAAATCTTGATCCTATATCTAAGGAAAATTGGAATTATTTGGAAACTCCTTACCAAAATAAAATTTCTTAAAGCTAAAACTTAACACTATATGTACTAGGCTAACCTAAGCACTCTTACAGTAATAGATGTGTCTGATGAACATTTTTGACTAATTTGATAGTCTGCTTCAGTTCAAACACAAAATTCTAAACTTTACAAATGGAATGCATTAAGGTTCTGTAACAGGTCAGCATTCTTCAAATAATGAAACAAGCACAGAATGTTTGATGACATATATTTTAAAATCCAAATGCCCAATCACTATTGATTTTGAAGAATATCATAGCAAGGCCCAACAAAATCTTAATAACTGATATATGCTGATCCTAGTCTACTCATATGTTTACATAAAATATTTGCCTTGCAGCTGAAAATGTTTCACATTCTTGTGTATTTACACAATCACCATCCTTGGAAACTTTGCAGATTTCACAGAATTCTAAGGTTCTTATGTGTTTTAGGTTAATAAAATTGTATACCAATTATTATGCAATGATAAGGAAAATGTTGATCCTCAGAGAGTATCAGGGGTTACAGAATCCTAATCCATTATAGTAGATTCAAATGTACATATGAAGTGACCCAAAGTTTTGGAGTTGGCAACATGTTATATAATATAGATTATTACATACTAACTTTCAGAAAACAATTGTAAATTATAAGTTAAAATTACCTAGAGTCATCATCCTCTTGAAGATTTTTCCTTTCTTCATCAACTATATCATTTTCTTGAAAAATTTCATCTTTGTTTTCAACTGTTTCATCACTTTCTTCATTGATAACTTTAGTCAATTTCTTTTTCTTGGAAAGGGATTTATTTATTTTATCTTTTTGAATTTTTTTTCTTTTCATTTTAGTAGAGGATGATTCTTCTGCATCATTATTTAAAACATCAATTTCCTGTTTTGCATTTTTCTTTACTTTTTTAATTTCTTTATTGAGAACTTATAAGTAATCAAATATTTTAAACACATTATCATCTTCATAATCCTTCATACATCCTTACATTCAGCAATTTTTCCCCATCCTCCTTCAAACCTCATCCTCCTAACTCTAGTCTCTCAAACTTGTGTACCACTTCTTGTGTACCATTTCTTGTGTACCACTCTATTATGATCCTTATATACATCCGTAAATGTAAACAGTTTTTATATTTATTCATTTAGTTTTAATATGTTCAAGTACAGTCCGGTAGTGGACAGGTTTGTAGAGAATTATAAATTGCAATTAAAAGCAATGTAGACATATAATTAATATTTAAAAAACTCTCATTTTTTTTACTCTCTTGCTAATTTGGCCATCCCTTGAACAGAGGGATGCAATAGTGGATCCGGAAAAATCCAGAAGAAAACTAACTCAAAAATTTTAAATATATGAATTATTAATAAAAATATTTCATTAACATATGCGCAATGATTGTATTGTTATGGTATGAAACACTATAATGTATTTGCTATCGTAAATGTTTCTAAAAACGTTTTGAAGTTCGAAGAAATACATTTCAATCGTCGAGTGTGTCAATGGGTAGACCACCCTTCGGGCTACCAGATTAGCGAAAGCACCGGATTACTGAGAGTATAGACAAGGAATGACCTGTCGTCCTTCTGTGCTGAATTTTTTGGAGGCAGGATAATTTGGCACATTGACATGCAATATTGCAAATACAAATAAACTCCGAGTAAACAAAAAGAATACAGGATGTGTGACATGACTAACATTTTCATTGAAACGGAAGCGCGTAGGCAATCACATTGGGATATGCCAGATAATTGAGAAGCCGAGTTAGGAAGAGCGTTCTGAATGTGTAATATGTTTATCAGAAGATCCTATTATCATTAAGGTTCTGTCATTACTTATATAAAAATAAAATTGCCAAATTTTAATTGCAATAGCGATATATTAAACAATTTCATTGATATTGTGATACAGTAAAGCCTGTATAAAACGGACCGTCTACAAAACGGAAACCTGCCTAAACGGAAAATAAAACTATGTGACGCAAAATGCTATTATAACCTGTCTAACGCGGAAACAAAAAAGATTTTTTGGGAATTAATTGCATGACATAACCTGAGTAATGCGGAATTTTTCGACATAACAGTTATTAAATTCTAAATCTTAATGCTGTAACTTAAGGTCGTGGCTGATTTCCCGATGAAGAGAGTTACAGCCTACTTCTCCCCTCCCTTTCATTTCCGGAAAATAGATAATACAATATTCTTCCAATTCCTTCTCCAATTTTCTAGAAAATTAATTAATAAAAATACAACTCTCAATAAGAAAGGTGTCAGGATTATTAATTTTTCACTTTATTGGATAGAAAATAAAATAGGTAAGTAAATAAGAATAATAAAACTATTAAAATTCTACAAAAATATTTATATATTTAGAAATTTTTATATGAAGCAACAGTTCATATTATACCATAATTCGCGTTATGTTTTTATTTTTTAGGAATTTAATGTACGGGAATATTTAGGAATTTAATTTAATGTAATTAATTTTAATATAAATTATGTAAATGAAATTCAAAGAATATTTTCAATTATCCGGGAAAGTTGAGAAAAAATGCGTAACATAAGAGAAAAACTTAAAAATGATTATAAATAATATAAATTAATGTAAATATAATAATATGTAGTTTTAATTCTTATTTTTTAAAAATATAATAAACGAGTTTATGTTTTCTCTTGAATATTTTTTAAATTTAAATTTAATTAAAAATAAAACAAAAAAATGTTCATTTTTCTTTACTTTTTTAATTTCTTTATTGAGAACTTATAAGTAATCAAATATTTTAAACACATTATCATCTTCATAATCCTTCATACATCCTTACATTCAGCAATTTTTCCCCATCCTCCTTCAAACCTCATCCTCCTAACTCTAGTCTCTCAAACTTGTGTACCACTTCTTGTGTACCATTTCTTGTGTACCACTCTATTATGATCCTTATATACATCCGTAAATGTAAACAGTTTTTATATTTATTCATTTAGTTTTAATATGTTCAAGTACAGTCCGGTAGTGGAGTTTTATTTAAAAACTAGCAGACCCCGCCACGCGTTGTTGTGGCTCAAAATGTATCTATTATAAATTTATAACACTTCCCCGTGGGGGGAAAATTTTTCGAAAAATTTCTTCTTAGTGTACATTCTGTTGACGTACCCTATTAAAACGCAAAAAAACCGCATCTAAAATAGTATAAATAGAAGCAGAGTTCTTTACTGTAAGCCTTAATCCTAACCATCTCCCTTCAGTGGGGGGAATTNAAAATTAATTGCTCTTCTTGAACTTATAAAATACAACTTTAATTAAACACAGCGGTTATTCTGATGTGTGTAATTCAAATGGCCGAATGGCTGAAGCGGTTAAAGCATCAGCCTATCGCTCTGGGGAATCTGTGATCGAATTCAGGATAGCAATACACAGAAGTTTTTCATGCATGGCTGTCCCAAATACAGAAAATTCTCGTTAATTCGAACTCGGATAGTTCGAAATCCCGTTAACGCGTTCGTTTAGAAAACTTTAGATCGAAGTGCCTCCATGCTATAAGAGAACAATAGACCAAGAACAACTCTAATCTGGTCAATATGGCTTTACTTTTACATTAACACATTTTTGGGTGTCACCTTACACATGGACTGGACTACCTTTTTTCACTTATCTCATAAAATACGGCTGGTTTTCGGGACTGCGAGATTGGGCTATGTTCTATAGGCTACTACTTTTTGGCCCATTTGAAAAATAATTTGGTTAATATGCGACGAGGTGAGGTTGCATGGGTCAATGGACAAATATTGTTCATTAGTTTTTCTTTTATTTTTGTAGAAGAGACAAGAAGTTACATATCTTCTGTTCTTTGGGCCCTCTTGGAGATTAGGAAAAGGGCAACCGAGACGAAAAGTGAGACAAGTACCCAAGTGCCCCAATGTAGGGGCGCCCCTGGTTATATGGCATTTGGCAAATCGTACAGAAATATGTAAATCTCGGATAGTTCGAAGTGGCGAAAATTTCGTCCACAGAATTTCGAACTAACGAGAATTTCCTGTTTATAGAACTCTCTCCCTCAGGGACACTGTCAACTAGGCTACCGCTAACTGGGCGACAAAATACAATTTTTTTATTTTCTTTATTAAAATCACCATTCTTTTCTATTGATCTCCTATCCGGTAAATTTAAATAATATTTTTTAAGAAACGAATTAAAAAAAAAGATTCTGTAATTAACTAATATATTTTTACATTATACAAACATTATTTATTTATTTTTACAAGTAAATAGAGTAAATAGAAAAGTCTCGAAGGACAGTTTATATCTACCCCCAAATTAACAAATATACGTAAAAACAAAGATAACAATTACACAAAACTAAAAATACTGTACATTATACAGTGGGTGATCGGTTAACGAACAGTTCGGATAGCGAACAAATCGGATAACGAACACTTTTGCGAAAGATTTTCATGATCGGACAATGAACACATGTTCGGATAACGAACACTTTACTGAATAAACATAAAAAGAAGCGACCGAAAATAACGAATACCAATTGATTTTCCCTCGTCTTCAGG
>NW_019390423.1:0-3174 GCF_000671375.1 Centruroides sculpturatus
GACAAATTGGTTTTCCGATATGACAAATGTCTGAACAATGGTGGTAACTATGTAGAAAAATAGTTTCAGACATGCTCTTTCATGTAAAAATAAACTTTGTTTTGAAAAAATATTTTTTATGCGAGTTTTTCCAAAACGGTACTTACTTTCCAGACATGCCTCGTAGAAATAATAATGTAAGAAAAAGCTTTAGTGTTAATATTATATATAAAAGCTTTTAATACTCTAAATTTCAATGTTTGTGTATTTTGTAATAATTAGACTTCATGTAGTGATGATATAGAAGGCTTGAAACTATTGAGGACTTATGTTTTGATTGTATTAATTTATTTTATGTTGGTTCTCTAATGAAGCATGTTTTCGATACTTGTAGAAAATGGACATTAGTGTTAGTTTTAAATTAATATTTCAATTGACATCAACAAATTATAGTATCAATTTCATTTTTATTACTACTTTGATATTTTACTGATTTTTGTATAATTTTTCTCTTCTACAAACATAATATTGTTTAAGTTGTTTTTGACATGTTATATATATTGAAATATTACTTGTTGATTATTCAAATCACAATAATTAATTATTTAAGATTTTTCTGAACAATATAATATGAATCTATTTTATATAGGATATAACATCGGTTTATTTATATGCTAATAAAATTTTACTTTGAAAGATCTTGATTTTTGCTTTCTAAATCCATCACATATTTGAAGTTTTAGCTGAAATGCTTTAGAAATTGTTTTAAAATAAAAATTTATAATATATTTTATTAATGTTATAATATATATACAAGATGTTACACTTGAAAGTACCCAGTTAGATTTGGGCTATAAAAAAATTAACTGTTAAAGATGTAACTTCACTAAAGATTTTATGAGAAAGAACTTGCCAAATTTCATTGAAAAAAAATCACCACATCTATGAGTGCTCCAGCAGTCAGTTACAACGTAAAGGTGTTGGGCAATTTCCTGCTATATACCCTGCAACATTCCTGTCTCACACTGGAAATGGCTGCAGTAATGCACTCCTGAAGTTCCTAAAGGTCTCGGACTGATGTTACTTGCATAAATCATATCTTTCATGTAACTCCATAGAAAGAAATCTAAGGGAGTCCGATCGGGAGATCTTGGTGACTATGTTTTCAGGCATATCAGACTACAACATGGGTTTTCTTCTGTGGTGAAGCCGTCTTGTCACTGTACTTTTACTTGCTCAACAATTATGATATAGATGCTCAATGATTTGACACTTCCCTTCAATCTTTTCCTATTTTCTATCCCTCCCTACTTACTATTACTTCCTCTTCTAATTTCAATTTTATCAAGTCTAATTTCTTAGAGGTAAAGTCTGTGCACATACAGACAACTTCTCTACTATTTTAACGTAATGTAATGTGGTGAAGCCATGACTGGGCGAAAATGCTCATGATTTGACTTTTGTGCCATCTTGTAGCATAAAAAAAAATCTATAATACTTGATGAGTTTTTACACCAGATGTCATTTGTTGCTTTTATACTGTATATCTAAACCATTCATTTTTTATGGCAAATTAAAATCAGGTACTTTAATGTAGAACAACCTATATATATATATATATATANTGAATTGTTGTCAATAGTAAATTTTTGGTCATATATATAATAATTTAAAAATTTTTTTCTTTTCAAATATTTTAATTACATTCTTTTATATTTATTGTGTATTATTTTAAATTCAGAATTATGTAGTTATCAATTTATTGGAAAGTATTTATTAAAATAATTATATAATTTTTAAAAGTATCAAAGAATTTACATAAAATATCAGCTTTGATTTATGACTGATTTGAAGATTATCATATACTATTAATTTAGTATTTCTTGTTTTTTTTAACTTATGAAAGCATTTATTAAAAACTGTATGCATCTTAGCATTTAATAAGTAAATTATATTTAACTATACTAGTTAATGTTTTATGTTTTTTAACTATTATTGTTTATTGTAACATAAAATTGGTAGGTGAACCTTGTTTGATAAGTTAGTTTTGATAAACAACACAATGTATACAACAGCCAATGGTTGATAAGAACATTTATATGTTGTTTAAATGAGTTTAAAATATATTTCACTGACATTTATACAAGGCCCAATAATCCAATGTGAATTGATAAATTTTTTAAATTATTGACAAACTTGGCACATACATTCATAAGCTTGGCATAGTAAATAAAGGGAAAAAAAAGAAATTACTTGATGTTGAGTTGACAATGAAATGGGATATCATAAATAAAAAAAATTGACTATTAAAAATTTCATTTTGAAATTTATACAAGAAAGAAGTATAAAGTGCCATAAATAATTATATTTGTATTATTAAACTAGAATATTACTATCAAATATTTGTTATACTATCATATCCCATGAAATTAATTTTATCTCATTAATAATTTAAAATATGAAAATGAATTAAAGTCTAACTGTAATAAGTGCATAAATTTTGAAATGACGTTATTTTTTGATAGTTATTTTTATCATCTGGATAAAAGTCACACTTTAATGTTTATATGTATGTGCTTTGTTAGGTGCTAAAATAAAGATGCACGTTATTTATCAATGCATATTGGTTTGTAATATAAGTAGTATTTAACCATTGATTCCTGTAATTTAAACATTTTATCAATTAACTTGATTTTTTTTCATATATTTTATATGAAAGCTTGATACTGGAATCAAAAGTGTTTTTGGTATAGTAAAAAATCAAAAATATTTTTGATAGAAAATAATTTTCATGTATTGAGTTAATTGATAAAATATATTCTTTAAATATTATTCACATTTTAGTTTTGGGCTTTGCAACAGTAATTAAAATATTTACTATTTTGTATAGGCATACCGAATTGTTCTTTTCAACCTGTGGCTGTTGTTGTTTCCATCATGTTGTTTAGCAGGTTCAAGTTTATGTACATGATACAGTTCACCTGCCAATTACAAGTGACAGTTGACAACAATCACAATTTTGTGTTAAAATGTAAGTTGCATTCTTATAGTTTGTGTGAAAATGGTCCAATCTGAATACTTAGTAGATACATTATACTGATAATTTTTAACAGTGATACACAATATACTTATTTTTTTATTTTTGGATATTGAGGCATATTATGTAAAATTTACTTTATTTATTAATTAAAATAT
>NW_019390424.1:0-3443 GCF_000671375.1 Centruroides sculpturatus
AAAAAAAAAAAAAAAAAAAAACTATCCCATCAGGTCATCTAAGGTTGCATCTTTGAAAACTGTTTCACTAGCTGACATGACAATCAAGGTAGGGAGAAGATAATGAGAAGATGCATTTCTTTTTTAATGCTTCTCACAATCAGCATGCCTCGTAAATGCTGTAATTCCATCACATTTAACACTAAATAAGGTTCGGCAAATGATGCAATGAGCCAAACAAATATCATCACCATCACAAGTTAACCAAGTTTTGAATTCATTCACTCAAGCTAGGTTTTCCTAAATGTACAATTGTGTCTATTTACTCAAGGAAAAGAAGAAGCAAACAAATGCCTAAACTGATTCATCTAGAAAAATCAGTTTTTTAAACTCAAAATGGCAGTAAATTTAGTGCAAACAATTATTTTTAATTAAAATCAAACAAAATGCATTCAAAAATTTAACATATTACAGCATCATTTGTGAATCATAACAAAAACTTTTAAAAGTTAGTTATAATGGGAAAGTTGTTTTATCATTAAAAAAACATTTCTGTATGAGCTGAAACTAATTTAGCTTGCACAACACCTTAAATACTTTTTTCAGCAATGCTTTAATTTTTTATAAAAGAACATATTTGACCCTTTATGCAAGTCTGCATCAGGTTTAACAAAAGATTTAAACTGTCTTCTTAAACAGTGCAAATCTTGTTAAACCTGATGCAGATCTGTGATAATGGTCGAAAATGTTCTTTTATAAAAATTAGTGTTGCTGAAAATAGTATTTATGGTGTTGTTCAAATGTTTTATCATAAAGTATACATTAAACATTAAAAATAATTTTATCTAATATTTTTTCAATTAAATATACTTTTGTTTATATTTTAAACTGTTTTGCTGAAACTTAAATATTTTTGTCGATCACTGGCTGCAATTTAAAATTGCTGGCCAAACCGACCCAATACTAAGCAGGTGACAGCTCTAACATCACCCTACCTCTCCTAAAATGGGACAGTTAGTACCAAGTGAATTTATCATCGCTCTGATAATGTGAAAGAAAAGTCCACCTTGACAGACATCATCTTGTGTATGGGGGCATCATCTATTATCTGTTTTGCAGACATGAAAATTTCTAATAAATGAATACTTAATTGTTAATATTGTAATTTTAAAAACAATTTCTGATATAGTGGGATTTGTTTAAAAGATCTGTTGCTGTCAGATGTAAGGATATGTCATTGGTTAAAGTTTATAAAATGATAGTTGTAAATGGCCTTCTCTCTGATTACTCTCGTATATCAACAGTTATTGAATTTGTTCTTTCACACCCAGTGCACACTGTCGAGTGTGAAAAGTTATGGTGAGATGACATTAACAAAAATGCCAATTGGAATCTGTCTTGATGTAAAAATGTCAACAACTTGTTAAACATCTCCATAAATAATCCCAAGATGGAAATTTGATTTTCATTTTGCATTTGTTGCCTGGTGTGAATCAAAACCAAGAAGGATTGTTCAATAATGTATGATACTTGTGGATTGTAACAATAGGTTCATGGTTATGTTGGTAGTGCTACACTGTAATAATGTACAGTATCTATGAGAATAAACAAATGTTTAAACAATAATGTATTGTGTATTGTTCTAGGCAAGCTTCACAGATCAGAAATGTTAGCTATGGTTTCTAAAATTTTCCTACAACTTTTTTAAGTAAAATTATCTAAAATGCCTTAAACAACAGATTAGTAAAGTAAATGGGTTTTAGAATATACAGTGTTACCTCGGTATACGTCTGCTTTAGAATACGTCCAATTCAGAATACGTCCTGTTTGGACGAAACAAATTTTGCTCGGTATACAACATAATTCAATTATACGCACCATCTATGAACAAGTAGCACTATCCGTGTACTAGACCAGACTAGACGTTCGCAGTGCAATGGTTTATAACTTTGTTAAATTTCTTCTGATTTTAATTTGTAAGTAAAATTTTATTATTTTTATTAATCACGAATCGCAAAAAGGCAAATGAAAAGTGACAGAAAACTAAAAGAATGACTAGAATTACAATGGAACTGATAAAAGAGATTGTTGAAAAATATGAAGGTGGCACGCGTGTTCNAAAGAGACACAGAAATTCTGATGTCATCACGTGACCTCAGAATAAAAGATTCAATAAATAGAGTTCTGATAAAGATAGAACGTAGAAACTTTTTATTCCAAAGCTAAAAGACTCCTCTAAGTAATATATAAATATGTATTCGATAATTGTTACTTTTCTTTCTGAAAGTGTAGCGCTCAGTCAAAAAATGACCCCTCCCAAATTTTTACATTTCTGGACTCAGGACACCTTGAAATTTCGAGATATGCAAAAGATTTGAGGTTTTTTCCTATATGTGTGGATGTTAGACTGTGTGTGTGGGGCATGATTTTGTTCACCCTGTTTGAAGTCTAATAATTTCTATGGTCAGAGTGGTCAGAACCAGAGTCAGATGGTTTAACACAGGAGTTAGTTATTAAGTGTCAAAGTCAGTGGCCTAGCATGGGTGTCAGCCGCCTGGGGCGGAAAAAACTTTCGCCGCCCCCTTATTTAGGTATCTCAATTTAAAAGACTAAAATTCAGTTTCGTCACAGAATAAGTAATGAAAAATTCTGTGCTCATTTCAATCGGTCCAAATCGTAGGCGTGACAAAAATATGAAATGAAATGGTTCAAATTTTTACAAGATATTATTATTATTTATTGTGAAATTTTGCCACCCCTGCCACCCCCACTACACTATGCTACTGGTCAAAGTGGTTGAACTAAATCATGTCCCCATATACATTCTAACATCTTAGTCAAGAACATCTTAACAGGTTTTACTGTACTATTATAAAATGCCAAAAAAGCTTACTTTAAGGATAGAGATGAGTTTTATTTTATATTTTTTTTTAATTTTGAACACTAATAACGAGTAAAATATTCATTAAGAGATATGACACATGACCTGTCTTCACCCTGTCGATCTTTAATTAAGAACCAAAATTTAATAGTATTAATGCCCCTTTATACGCAAGCTACAGTGCCACATTTCGTTTCTTAAACTTTACCCATTCTGAGATATTGTTTAATATCTCAGAACAGAAAATAAAGAAATTAAACAAATTAGATGCCAACACACACGCGCGTGAATTTTTCCCCTTTTATTGACTTTCTTGAGGGGTTCAGGAGGTCTCCAAACGTGTAGATTTGTAAAAAAAAAAAAAAAATTTGGAAGGTCAAATTTGATGTGATTCCAATACTTTTCCGTTTTATATACATAACAAGTTGGGAAGTAAAAAGGAGTCAGAGTCGGCGGATTTTTTGACGACTCCGACTCCGGCTAAAACACCAGAACTCCACGACTCCGACTCTGACTCCACAGCCCTGGACGAAACCAATAAAAATGAATGTAATAAAAATAAAAATGAAAGTATATTCATATA
>NW_019390425.1:0-3275 GCF_000671375.1 Centruroides sculpturatus
GTTAGTCTTTGGATGTACAGGGATAATTCTGATTATTAATGCAAGTACTTATTTTTTTTTAAAAGAAATTCACCGTGGAGTAAAAGTAATGATAGGAAGTAGAAAATTGCTTATACTTTTTGAGAAAAAATTATCTTTCCATTACTATGTTCATCCATATTGATGTGTAACACTCTTAGTGCCATTCAATCTGACTCTTATTAATTTAATTAATAAACCATACTTCTCCAGCTTTTGACAATCCAAATACAGAGAACAATTGATTATAAATATAAACAACTGTGATAAATATCCTGCTTTGCATGTATTTTTCTAAAGTAATATACTGATATGGTATAATAAAATTCTGTTCTGTATATCCAGACATAAGGTTATGCAACAATTTACAATTAACTGAATGAGTATTTAGGCATCTAGGACTATTTTGGGTGGAGCACAAATTTATACAAAATTTTGTTTTATGCAGTACTTACTAATGCAACTCCAATATTCTACAATGGAATATACTACTATAAGATTTATAGTCAATTGCTCTTGGACTGATTTCCATACTTATGTTTGAATAAATAAACAAGTTAAAAACTGCAAGAGTTAAAATAAAACTTTCTTCATAACTCATATCAGTGTATACCTGCATTTCCAAAATAGTACTGAAAATATAATATTATCAGTATGAAATTTAAGATATTATCTCAAACATTTTCAAAAAGTCTCCTATAATAAAATGTTAATGGAAATTAAATAAGTAATTATAAAATAAGTGAAGCAGAATATTTGACACAAAAATTCCCAAATTTCATGTGTTAAAAATTGTTGAAAGTAATTTAAGTTGAAAGTACATTTATTCAAAAGCATATTACAGTAGAGCGTCGTTTATCCAAAAGAATTCCAGTCGGCAAATTTAAATTTTCGCTAGTGCTGTGGCGCTGCAATCTTTGGCTATATCTTGGGCTACTCCATTTTTTTGTTGATGTGTGTGTTTTAGCTGGCCTCACTGGCACTTTTGTGTGGTGTTTTTCTGAGGATTGTGTGTCATGCTGAATCGAACGTTATTGATACTAGATCAACTTCTAAAGTATATTCTTTTTTTTTTTTGTTTTTATATTTTTCAATATATTTATTTTGTTTGTAAGAAATAAAGAAATAATTTTTAACAATACAATAGTCATGATTATTATTTTAAAATGTATACGTTAGGCTTAACATCGAAGAAAATTTAATGTGAAGCGACATGCAACGGAGAAAAATTTTAACACGGGATAGGTTAATATATTTTTTCGTACATAATCGGTTATCCGAAAAATAAGTTATCTGAACAACCTCAGTCCCCAATTGATTCAGATAAACGACGCTCTACTGTATTGAAATCCACAATTTCTCCAATACAGTAATACCCCGAACTTATGCGATAGGTGGGACCGAGCGATAACCGCGTAAGTCGGGGTATAATTTCTCAATCTGCGTAAACTCCAAGTCGGATGTACATAAGCTAATAAATGGTCCCGTTAATCTTATCTCGTCTTTTGATTCATTCACGGTTACAAGAATTCATCACATAGAGTCTCTCAAGTCTCCGTAGATATAACAAACACAGAAATAAATAACACAAAAAAATTGTAGCTATGCGTCGATTCCGCTCGACACGTCCGAACATGTAATCTGAACAATAGTGTGGGGGGAGTGAGTAATCGAGAGTTGCGTGGCGCTCAAACAAAAGACNGTGGCGCTCAAACAAAAGACGAATCGACGAGATTTGAAAATCGCGTAACTCCGGATTCGCGTAAGTCGAGGTATTACTGTATACATTTTTTACAGATTTTTTAAATATTTTATTGATCTATGAAAATTAGAAAGAAATGGGTGAGAAGTTCAAGCAAAAGTGAATAAATTTATTTTTAAACAAATATTTATGCATTTTATTTAAGAGAGATGCATTAATTTAAATATGGTAAAAGATTTTTCATGTTTTACAAGATGCTTTGACAACTTTGGAAAAAGGAAAAGTTGTTTAAATACTTTATAATAAACTGCAAAATCGACAAGTAAATTGGTCCCATCACACAATCTGCATCTGGTTTCAAACTGATATTTTTACAATAACCCATTGGTTAACTGCATGAAAATATAATATGTTGTAAGCAACTGATAATTGTCAAGCTTATATCAGAGCACACTATGCATGCTATACCTATGTAATTAAATGTCAGTTATGTCTATAATAATAAAAATTACAATTCAAAGAACACCAAAAATAATGAAATGGCTTAATGTTTATAAGCAATGTTTATCAATAATTTTAATCTGTTTTGCCTGTATTATTATATGCATACATACATAAAGAAGAAAGCATCTATACTCTTTTTTCTTAAATTCAAAATAATCAAATTATGTTAATTTTATGTTAAATAAAATATAAAATGTATATAATATACATAAGTAATTTTATTATGATATAAAACAATATAAAATTAAGTTCAATATGTATAAATAATGTATATATAATAAGACAATAATAATTATAATGAATACTAACATGCAAAAAATCTCTATACATTGTAAGAGGTAAAATGTCAATTGTCTGGAATCGAGATTTGATCCTTATAGAAGGACAATCCTTCCCACTATTTCCTTTCTCAGTGATTACAGGATACCTATTTTCCAAACCAATAAATTATTATATTTAAATTATGAATTTCATGAATAGCTTATCATTTACAGATAAAGACAGAGATTTCAAAATTTTAGATATTTCAATTAAAACATTTTGCTTGATTTTATTATATAATCTGTTTCATCTAAAAAGAATATTGATATAAATTAATATTTCATTTAACATTATTTTTGATTACAGTGATGATTTATTGCAGATTTTTAGTCCTAAGAATCTACAATAAATCATTAAGTTATTCACATAATTGGACTGCAATTTGAAAAAATTGTAGACTTATAAATTCCCACTGTCATCTGTCTGTCCGTCTTTCCTTAATTTTGAGAATGGAGTTAGATGAAATATGAGACCAGATATGGAAACATTAGGGGCAGGAGGCCCCAATTAACTATATATGAACTTCTGATGCAAACCAGAAGTTATGTTATTTTGATTCAAAAATTCCCCTGAAAGGTGTTAGATGACTGGCATGACATTACTGTTAAAGGAAAAGTATGATGTACAGAGGTAAGCCACCACTAATTTGAGGTGGAGAACATATATTTTAAATTAAATTAATTAAAAATTGCAGCCTGACATTGTGGTGATGCTTTTTATTATAACATTT
>NW_019390426.1:0-3161 GCF_000671375.1 Centruroides sculpturatus
TTCTATCCCGGGATTTCCCGGGATCCCGGGAAACAGTTCACTTTTATCCCGGAATCCCGGGACAAGCAAAAGACCGGGAAATGAGAAACCCTAGTCGAGGTATTACTGTATAGGCAAATAGAGGAAAAAGAGGAAATTCCAACTATTTAGACAACATATTCAACATATTTACAAGCACACAATAACTTAGAGGTAATTAGAGGATAATGAGTTAGAGGTTGACGAATAAAATAGGTAAATGTCGGATGACAAGAGTTCAGACAGTATTATTAGATATTGACAGTGATGGTGATTAGTGATGACACGGAGTCTAAAAGAAAGTCATGTTAGTGATGTTTTAGGCTTATATGAACAAAGGACAGGTGTAGTAGGCGATCAATAAATCTTTATTCTTATTCTACTTTTGATAGTGCAGAATACTGTATTACATAAATTACCAAAATATGTAGAACCAATGTGAGTGTCATAAGAAATGTACTTTCTCATTTCAAAAATACAAAACTATTTCTGACTATACTGAATTAAATAAAATTTTTATAGCACACTTTATGTAGTGACAAAGTTAATAAACTATTTAAAAAATAGTCTGTCTTTATCTGGATTAAATTTCTATGGCTATTTAAATGTATCAGAGGATAAGCTATGGTTTTCCTAATTTTATTGTCATACATATGTATGAAAATAAAACAGTAAAATGCAAATTTATTTACTTATTTTACCATTACCTATGTATTGAACAGATATGTTATATGCAGAACATTATGTACGAAACTTTCATTTACAATATGTAGCAATAGAACAGTTTTAAACAGATCTCTATTTAATACCCAGATCATCCTCATCTGTAATTTCAAGTTATCATGTTACTGTATTATTATTTTTTTAATAAACCAAATATACTTTTTCTTTCTTTATGCATGTTATAAAATTTAAAAAATGTAATTACCAATAAGATTTTTTTGACAGAACAGCGGAAAAAAAGTTACAAATTTGTTTGAAAACAGTAAAACAACCTACAAACCAAATAGATAAACCAACAACTCGTCGTAATATGACTTGCGCCGGCTACCTGACACATTAACTGATATTTTTTACACTAAAATTCCGAATGACCGGAAGTGAAATCATAAACCTTCTGACGCGGATATCTCTCGAATCCGACATTCGATCGGAAAAAGGATAACATTTATCCGGTCAGTCGTCGAGAAGGAATCACGTGATATGATTGTTGTGCGATCGATTCTGAACACCCCGTATAAAAATATGTTCGTAATATAGAGGGGGTGCAAAAGTAAATATACAGTTGAGAATCTGAGAAACACAAATGTTTGTTGTTCATTATTATTATTTTTATTATCTTTTATAGATTCATATTCCTTATTTGTGATTTAATTTGTGCATAAAACTATATGTTTTTTCTTCGTGTTTTTTTTTTATTTTTTCATAATAACAACTGTATATCTACTTTTGCACCCCCTGTATATACTATTTTATTTTCATGAAAAAAACATAGCAGTAAAAATAGTAATGCAACGTGTATATTTTGAATTATCCTAAAGCGCTTTATGTGTCAGCAACTGCACGTTTTCATTATAATTAGTAATTGCACATCAACTAATTAAGTAAACAAATTACCAATTTAATCTCTAATGAGATGAGAAAGCCGATATCCATTAACATATTTTCAACATAAATGACACAACTTAATTTAAAGCTGTACAATAGACTTCTTTATCGAATAAGCAGTTCGCTTTTAAGAAGTGTTTTAGATATCGAAAACAAACGTCATAAAATATCTGAACGGCTGCAAGAGAACACAGTGGAAACAATACCGGTATGTCCTACACAGAAAATTCAGTACCTTCATTTTTAAACTAAAGGTTTTATATGAACAGTGGAAAGTTTCGTTTAATTGATAAAACGAAGAAAGGCCATTACATAAAACAATGTCGCGCGAACACAAGCAGATATGTTTGGATCATATTTTAGCGCCAATTGTGAATTCCGCTAAAGTATCAGGAATGGATTTCTGTATTCGATGTAAGTGCGTGTCTACAGAAGAAAACTCGCAGAAACACAATTATCTTTCGTCGTTGTTCGCAATATACAGCGGTGCCATCGAGGTATTTCTCTGGATAATGGCATTACTTCACTTAATAAGCTTATACGAAACGAATTTATACGGTTTGCGGGTAATTCATATGTTCAACGATCACGCTTTATCAGCAGCAGTTTTCTTGGCTTTCTTGTCTATTTACACAGCCGTTCAGTTTAGTATTTTGAAAAGGAGCAAGATTTCACTTCATTGCGTCATTAGTAGCTACGAAGAAGAATGGAAAATAACCGATCGCATACAAGTATATGTGTTCGTATGTCTTTGTGTTTTATTTTATCTGTTATTGTTGCTTAATCTAGTGATTACTATTGCTTTTTATAGAACAATAAAGCAACTAAATGGTACAGATACGGAAGCCTTCGTTTGTGTTTTCATGTATTTAGTTTGGTTTTTATATATTTCAGGACAGATCTTATCGGTAATATTAACGTGGATGATATTAACTATTACTATAGATAGAAGATTGATAAATCTGTCGTTAGAACTACTGAAATTAAACACGAGACATTTGTCCTTGTTAGAACTGAATGAAAGAACAAATACAATTAATACGCTAATGCTACGAATGTTTAAATGCCATGAAATTCCAATCTTAAGTCCTCGTCAGAAATAATTACAAAAATAATTTGAAAAATTTTAATCGCTCTTACAACGTAATTAAAATTTGCGTAATTAACATCAACAATAAATAAAGATAATTACTTTTTATAGATAATAACAATTGTTTCTTTATGTGTGCATTTAATTTGAATTATTCAGACAATGATTATTTTTATAGTGAAATGGCATCAAATGAAAACATTTAAACAAATTTTTAATTTTTTACTTTTCAGATGTACGACAACTTTATAAGTATTGAAATAATTTGTCTGTCAATCTTCCTTTATTGTTTAAGTTCAAGGTGATGTGTTCTACTTTAATTTATGATTTGCTTTAACATATAATTTATGCAAATAGAAAACTGTTTCATACTCGAATGAAATTAACTATCAGCGAGTAAACTATTTTACTGAGAATGATTTTATTATTATTTTTACACAAATAC
>NW_019390427.1:0-3237 GCF_000671375.1 Centruroides sculpturatus
AATTATTTTTGCCACAAAAACATTATATGACAATTTATTTAGGTATTTAATCGCGCTATTGTTTTTATGGGAGATATTTTAATGAAAAAATTAACTAAATCGTTCTAAAGTTCTATTTGATCAATTTGACTTCGGTAAATTTTTTGAAAGCGCATTCGATATGTGAGAATCCTGAAAAAAAGGGATTGTTCTAAAAGAATTATTCATTGAAAATAATGTTTTAGAGCCTGTACACACTAGGCGTTCGACGAGCGTTAGTTCGGCGTTAGCACTGGCTCAGTTTGGAAATGGACGTGAAAGTAATTGATTGTGTGTGCTCCTCCATCGTCGCTATAAGGCATCACACATATCTCAAAGCGCCCGTATACGAGCGCTCGCAAAACGCGCGTTTTAACAAAAGTCTATAAACGCGCGTTTAACGCGCGCTTGGCCAGACGCGCGCGTTTCAGTGTGGATGAATACATAGAACTCTTGGTTCTTTAAAACCCGCGTTTAAAAACGCCTAGTTTGTACAGGCTCTTAATCTCGAATAGAATTATAATATTTTATAATTATAATAGTTTAATTCACACAAGAGATGTTGATACTTTCGTTTTTGGAAGGAAATAAACTTCCTTTCCTACTGGTGTATTGGAAGTTGAGTCAAAAGCGGCCACATCCGAGATTTGGCCGTCTTTTAGGCCATCGACTCGTATAAAAGGGACATTTTCCCGTTACTCCAGGCAGTTCAACGAGGTACAAAATAGGGACAGTTCATCGAAAGAAGTACTTGCCATATAACATACGACAAAAGTCGTTCCAAGATAGGAGGACTGCCACATAGATGTTGACCTTATTGTAATAGCGTATTCATAGATTTTACGATTCCTAAAAGTCTCACTATTCGTGAACGATAAGACAACATTCATATACAAGATACTTACGGGAAATGTAAAGGTAGTATGCATTTATAGATTGATCTCTCCGCGCAAAGTGTTAGATTTCGCGCGATTAGGTTAAATATTGATTTAAGTCGGATACTTTGATCTCCCTACGGTAAAAATCCCCTAATGTAATATTTGTAACTCCATTCATTGTATTTTGATTCAATTGTGTATTTTATTTTGTATTCATCCTTTAGTTTAGCTGGGGTTGGGTATTCTTACAGGAGACTGGATTATACAATCATATGTCTCCACCTTTCATATAAATACTTTTAAAGCCCCCCCCTTAAAAGTTAGAGATCATATCGCAAAATCTTGTGCACAAGTTCTATCAACTTTGTATTATAAGTTTATCTCACAAATGTTTTTATGAAATCAGCAGGTTTATTTTGTTTTTTGTTCAGTAGAATTTTTCCCATATTTTTTTCGGTCTCCTCTTAATTTAATGGCGTAAAAATCGAAAATATTGTGTTGTATTTGAACAGATGCGGTAAATTAGCTGCTCTCCTGCTTTAAACCAATATTCCCCTGAGGCGTACATGAGAACTACCTGGGAAAGCTGACAACAGCTGTTTTCAAGGTCTACTAGTTTGTAAACAATGTATACTGCAGGTGTGAACAGCNGTTTGTGACGTGTCGTAACCAGGAGAAAATTAAAAAAAAAAAACTAATAACTAGGTTTAAAATGAATAAATACGACAGTTTACGAGTTAATTATATTTTCTAATTGCAAAATTTCCTCGACCTTAACACAAAATAAAAAAGAAGTGAACTTTTAAGAAATTTGCGGGATTTCCCGGGATCTGGTTTGACAAACCCTAGTGCTAGAGACGGCGAAATGTCGCGTGACAAACTTACGCCATTCGCGTTATATCGCCTTGACGCGCGCGCCGGTGAACCGACCCTTACGTCTAGAAAACGAACCGTGGACCCTTTTTATTGCATTTTTTGATTCTGCGTAAAAATTACTGGAAAATGGCAAAGTTTAATCAAAATCTATCGAACGGATTTTGAGAAGGAACTGGTGAAACATCCATCGCTGGTGCGGGGCCCGGAGTTAGAGCGGTTGCCCGTTTTGTCCTTTATTGGCCCCCTTTAGTTTTTTTCCCGTTAGTATTAATTTCGTAGGTGTAGAACCGCTACGGAACCTTGGACTATAGGAATCGGATAGATGACGTCAGTCCGAGAAACTGTCGACCCATGGCGGCGCCAGCCCAGGGTGCTACGCTTATCCTTTTGTAAAGAAACCCATCCTAATCTAATCCTAACTTGGCGTCATTTATAATTTTATCCTTTACGACGGTGGTTCTTAATCTTTTTATACTCGCCACCCACCAAATATTTCATAATTTTTTTGTCACCCCCATTTTTTTAAGTAATAATTTATATTTGTTAAATTATCTATAATAAATTGATTTTTTTATTATCGCTTTATTTTTAAAATTCCAAGCATTAATAGTTTCTTAGAATTACTTTGGAATAAAAGAAGTAAATACCGCGGTGTAAGTAGCGTATTTGCATTTATTTCTTCTGTACTAACAAAGTTGTAAGTAGAAAGAAATAAGAAATAAATAAAAAAAGAAAAAAAAACTAAACACGAAAACTTTATCTTTCTTATTTCACTTTTCAATACGATATTCGGTTATACATCAATTTTCTTTTTATTATATTCTGAAGGAAATTTTGCATAATTTGGCGGCCCCCCGGCAAACTTCTTACGGACCCCCAGGGAGCCGCGGCCCCCCCCTGTTAAGAAACACTGTCTTATATAGTGTTACATGTAACATACAAAATTCATATATTACAAGAATGCTATTATTCCACAACAATCAAATGAGCAAAATAAACATAAAGTACTAAAATTTGAAATTATCACATTGAAAAATCACTGGTAAGATCATCATCATCAGAATCTTTTTCACTAGAATGTTTTTGTATGGTTGAAGAAGATGATGATTTCCAAGTTTAACATTTATCGCTGTAAGAACTCGATTTTGTAGTTTAGTTTTCATTAAATTTAATTGCAAAAAAATACGTTCAACTGCTGCATTTGAATGAGGAAGCAATAAAAACATCTACTTACTGTCAAAGTAAAGTAAAAAATACAAAAATATAGAATAAAAATGAATGTTTTGAAAGGAAAGGTATTAGGATTTCATGAATGGTACTAGGAAAATGGTGTTGGGTATCTTGGTACTGTCTAGTAAAAAGGTACTAGATTAGTACAAAAGTACTAGGTAGAACAACACCTGGTACAAAAGTAGCCCAAAAGTAGCCAACTGCTCAAGCAGTTGACTACTTTTGGGCTACTTTT
>NW_019390428.1:0-3164 GCF_000671375.1 Centruroides sculpturatus
CGTTATCCGACTGTAGTAGTATTTGTAACAGATGAACTGAATCCAGCTGTCAAATTTCACTTTGGGAAACGGTCCTGCGATAAATTAAAGATGTTCGAAGCTTTGTATTAAGCTCGTTTTACTTCATTAAATTCTCATTGGAGAAAATTGTAGAAGAGTGGTGCTCCTTCCTGCTTATGTCCTCGCTCGCCACGAGTGGTACTGCAGTAATCATTGGTTCATTCTTGGCATTTCAACGACCACTTCCTTATTTACAACCAATTACTAACCGAAACAAATGAAAAATTAAAGGTTTTTAATGTCTTATATGTGAGAATCTCGCCCAGTTGTGCTGATTTTTCAACAGTGACGTGGCATTCCGACAAACGTGTAATTTATTCTACAGATGCTGTTTACTGTACAGATTTTTTTTTTCTTTCTTTCTATTTTACACGTCAAAAAACCTGCAAAATTTTTGTTTATCGTCGCTTTAATGTTTCAGAAGCTTATTAATTAACAATCTAAATAAACACTAAAAGTTCTTCTTAGTTGTTGATTCTTGATAAAATATAATAAAATGTAAAAAAAACAGCGGAGAAATTTTATAAGATCAAAGCACAAATTTTCTTTTCATTTAAAATTCTAAAAAAAAAAATTAAATTATTGAATCCAAGCTTTGGAAACTCTTAGAATTAGGCCTATATATAAATATTTTATTCACTTTTTCATTCAATTTACCTTGTCCAGAATACAGTAGTATTTTTAAGCATGTAAGAAGCAATTACTTGTAGGAAACATTTTATTCACTCAATAGTAAAAAAAAACAATTTTTTTTTATTTATAAAATATAACTAGATTATTTTCTCTTTAAAATAATATATTTTACTTCTAAATTTAACGAGAATCCGACCTACGAATAAGGGATGAAAGACTTGACATGTAACGACGTTATATCGGTTTCTGATATAGTAATAAGTCAGTTTTCTTTGTAAGAAAATAAACGGATCGTTTCGTGATACAACATATATTATAGTGCATGACAGACGGACGACATTATCCATCATGATGTGACAATGTTTGACTGGACAGCATAAACAATAATTCATTCTGTAACCCAAAACAATACTTAAACTACGAATCCTAATCGGAAAATCGAGGTTAGAAAACCCTTTAACGAACGGTTACACATATTAGATACAATATCACAGTAATTAATGTCATGTTTTTGACATTGATTTTAAAGAATGCAACCTCTATTATAAACTTGCTATTTGTTATGCTACACAGGTTTACTGTATTTATTGTCTAAGATGTCTAGATGGAATATAGATAACGTAAATTTACATAATTTAACACCATACCATAGTTGAATGTAATAAGTCTAGACTATTTATTCATTAAAAGGTAATATAATTGTTAAGTCATTTTCTTTTTTTCTTTATAAAAAAAAAATGTATAGAATTAATGTTCATTAAACTTTTTATCTGGCCAATTCATCTTATAAGGTAATTTATTAATAGAAAAAAATAACATGTTCTGGAATTCTAAATTTGATTCAGAAACATAGAATTCTATTTAAATTGAAGTAAATATTCTAAAGAATTCATGAAGAATGTTTTAAAATAAATTCAAGAAAGATGTCTGACATGAAGGAAGTATCAATACAGGAATTAAAATCTGAGAAAATTTAAATTTTAAATAGAAATTTATATAAAAAATACAATTCTATAAAATTATTTAATTATTTATTTATTNTCCTATTATTTGTTAATTTGTTGTATGCTTAAGGAAGAACTTTACCAATTGATTGTTAAGGTAGTCTATATCGCGGTTAGATCTGTCAAGAAGCAAAACAGAAAAAAAAAGAGATCCAAATGAGATAATTATAGGTTTTTGTAACTGTAGGGAGATACATTTAATTGATGTAATTCACGCCATTTTTTTTTTAATCGTTTGCGGTTTGGCTAGACTTTTTTATGTTAATTTACGACTATAAATCGAACTGAAAAAAGGTTAGTGACTAAGCTATTTTTTCTGAATTTTAATTCTGGAAACGTGTGTAAGAAGTGTCAAATTCGCACCGTTTTGAGAATAAACATCATATAATTATTTATATAATTTAAATTAAATATGTATTAAGAGAATTTATAACTTCAGCAATTGTTTTTTTCTTTTATAAATAAACCTTTACATCTTGCTTTAAACAAAATTTCAGAAATATTTTAACAAAATTATTATTAAAATTACAAAAAGTAATAATAATTATTATAGCAGCAAAAAAGAAAACTTTCTAGGAATTTTATAAAATGTCTCTTCTACTAGTTTTTATAGTGGGAATTAAATTCTTAAATTTTTATAATATTATAATATAAAAATTCCAGAAATATTTTTTAAATGTTATTTCTCTTTTAAAATTAAAGTAATACAATTTCAAATGCATTTTTTTTAAATGTATAGGCTAAGTCAGCCAGGCTTACTGCACAGAGGGGGATCATCAAGAGCGATTATGACCTGGGCCTCACATTTACGAGGGCCTCAAAAACATTTGTTAAAAATTATTCATTCTATTGCATTTCTTGTATGTGAAGAAAAACCTGTTTAATTAAATGTTATTTCTCTTTTAAAATTAAAGTAATACAATTTCAAATGCATTTTTTTTAAATGTATAGGCTAAGTCAGCCAGGCTTACTGCACAGAGGGGGATCATCAAGAGCGATTATGACCTGGGCCTCACATTTACAAGGGCCTCAAAAACATTTGTTAAAAATTATTCATTCTATTGCATTTCTTGTATGTGAAGAAAAACCTGTTTAATTCTTTTTTTTTTCTTTTTAATATATTGAAATCTTCAAAAAGATAAGTGTCTCTTGACCCTTGAAGACCATGAAGTTAGCTGAAATTATAGGAAATTTTTTTAGAAAATAAATAATAAACTTAAATAACAATAAAATAGCATAGTTTCTAAGATTTTCTTATACATTATTAATTCAAATCAAGTATTTTGTTTGTCATTTAAACGTCAACAAACAAAAATTCCACTCTAGACGTCCTAATCAATAAACTGTAAAAAAAATACAGTTTAACAGAAAAGTTTATAATGCTTTATTGTACATTAAGTTCAGATTTTTATTAGAAAAGTTATTGGGTTCTAGTAGCATGTGCAATATCATCTTTCTACTTAAACC
>NW_019390429.1:0-3351 GCF_000671375.1 Centruroides sculpturatus
CCTTGCATTTAGACAAGTTACATTACATAACGATTTGAATAATTCTATTTCCTTACATTAATTAAATCTTTTAATTACTGTAAAAATTTTAATTAAAATTCACCATATTACTAGTAATTCAAATTTAAGATACACTTCCCCTTTTAAAAAGAGAATTTTCAAGAAAGAATTGAATGATAACTAGAAAATATAATTAAATGGAATTTATTAAAGAGTAATGTTGTTAATAATGTATTTAAAATAAAGTATATTTAACCAAAAGCACACAATAAATAGGAATTATAAAATTTTCATTAATACTTTAATACCATCACATCTTTCTCAGATTTCCAGCAGTAAGTATTTCTTATCATCCTGAACATTTTCGATCTCTTTCAGAGGCCTACTTTAGAATACAACTTGTTTTCTTTATGCTTTAATGTTGACCAAATTCCTTTTTTTTTAGTTTAGCAAATCAAAACACAACAAAAATGAATTGTAACTTGAAGCAGGCCTCTGAAAGAGACCGAAAATGTTTGGGATAATAATAAATACTCATTGTTGGAAGTGTAAGAAGTGTGTTGGTATTAATTATACTGTTCTAACTGCCATAAAATCATATGGTAATAAATACATAAAAATTTAATTACCATTACTCTATTTAAATATATATAAATCAAATTATCAACATACAAAAATATTTAAATAAAGCCATCTTATTTCCATTTTTCAAATATCATCATCATTCTTTGTTTTACATATATGTTATTCATCAAGTATTCAAAATGAAAACAGCTGTAAACAACATCTGTAGCATTTTTTTTTTTATTTTTAACGAAACAGATGTTTTATTTCAAAATTCCACACAAATTCTCTATTATTTAGAAATAAGCTTAATATAAAATTTTAATGTTTTTATAATTCAACANGTTTCAAAATAATAATCAAATTTACTATGCTAATACCATTAAACAAATAAGTCTCTGCTGCTGTTGAAGAGAAAAATGAAAAAAATTCCTGAAGGCGGACCAGAAAGCCCAAAAGTACCAAGCAGATGGACAGATAGGCATTCTATTTTATGTATATAGGTTTGTAATTATATTAATTAATTTTTTTTATATAATATCTTCAAGAGCAGTCCTTGATGGTTAGCCACTGGTCATACATCCCTGATCAATAGCAATTTTTTTTTCCTTCAAGAAAATAGTCAGTTTGAGACACTGCCTCAAACCTTGACTGTGGAATACTTTGTCTCTTTGTATCAATGCAATACTTTATTCTGTAATATGCTTATGGAGAAAAAACCCGAAAAATTAATTAATTACATAAACATTTATTGATGTAATTATTTATCATTAACCTTTGCACCCCAGAAAATTTTATGTGGATGACCACACACCAGTATGCACAATCTTACAAGAGAATCACTGTTTTAATGAAAAATTAAAATTTAACAGCATTTTATATAATCACAATAATGATTTTCCTTTCTTCTAATATTTATAATGGACAAACTACTTTTAAATAATCAATATCAATAAACTATTTTTTTCTTTTCAGCATTTATATTGTATTTAGAGCACTTCCAAAGAAATCATTATCGATATTTCAACATTTTGTTTCCTTCTTACAATAATGTTATATAAGACTTCCATGTTATATAAAACATCGAGTCAATATGTATCTCATATTCATATTAGAACTGATATCTAGGGCAAGGACAGTAGCTACAAGCCCCACCATTTCATAGCAGTTGGTATGAGAAAAGGCAAGATAGCATGGTCAACACTACATTCAAATTATTTTTATATATCTAGGATCATTTGTTGAAGTAAACCTTGCATTTAGACAAGTTACATTACATAACGATTTGAATAATTCTATTTCCTTACATTAATTAAATCTTTTAATTACTGTAAAAATTTTAATTATTAAAAGCATATTAAATATAAAAATCAAGTTATCATCTTTATAAATTTGAAAATTTTGTATCTTTCAGTAGCTCTAAATCATTCACTCTAAAAGCTTTCGGCAAAGGATATAATACACTAAAACCTGTGTAAACCAGAATGGCATGGTACCTAATATTTATTCTAGTTTGGCATGTTTCCATTCTGAACAGTTTTTTTTGATAGAGAAAATAAACTCCATTCCAAAGAATTTTTTCTGTACAGGAAGTTTTCCATTTTATTCAGGTTCCAATTAGGTAGGTTTCCGTTTTATTCAGGATCTGTTTTGGACATGATTTACTGGATAAAGAACCTGAGCATCTTTATGTCTAAACATTGTTGAGTTGATTAACTATTTTGATATCATTAAAATTTTTTAATCTGAAAAGGAATAGATGCTTACTTAGGATACGGAAAATATTAAACTTTTAATAATTGCATTTTTATCTTAAAATTAAATTGAAATATTAAATCTCAAGGAGTCTGCTATAAAAATTGTTGAATAATAAAGCAAAACTAGTAGAAAAATAAATTGTATAAATAGAAAAAGTTAAATGTATTTCCTTATTTTTGAAAGTAAATTATAATTAATTCATAAAAATTAAATTTTACACTACAGACCTTTTAAAATTATATATAAAAGGTGTCCAATAGCAGTGCCAGATTTAATTTTAGAATAAAACACATTATTTATTGAACAACTGTGGATATTTTTATTTTCGTATAAAGTAATGTTACAACCCATTTCAGTGTCAAGTCATTTTTACATGTGGAAGATGAAGTCGCCAAACATTTCCACAACTCTGATGACACAATGCACTCTTTTCACAAAATTACTTATGACACTAGTGGCTAATTCTGGTCCAATTCTGCCATAACACATCAAATCTCCATTCTGTGATTAGAATTGTTCATGAGTTATTGGCATAGATATGAGATTTGACAAACTCCCACAGAAGAAAGTTGTGAGATGTGCCTTCGATGGACAATTCTGGTCGGCATTGCACGAGATGGCGGTCCAGAAAACTGTCTGCTAGTAACTTAGCTGTTTTGTGGGCAGTGTGGCAGATGGTGCTGTACTGTTGAAACCTCATGTCTTCCAAATTCATACTGTGCAATTTACATCTGGCACCGTTAATGGGACAACCTTTATTTAATTATAATTAAAATAAAAACTAGACACATCAATTTAAATATTTTGTTCAAAGCTTCAAGAACTTCTTAATTTGTAAGATTTGGTTAGAAGTTTGTTGCATGCGAGAATAAAAACTTTTTGTTGCGGTTTCTTTAAAATATATGCATAATAATTAATGCATACATTTTAACAGGGCTATATATATTATTTTAACAAACTCTAATGAATTAAATATCAATTTTTTAAAATTATTTCTGTAACTTGTAATTGGCAAAGCAAACGACATAG
>NW_019390430.1:0-4266 GCF_000671375.1 Centruroides sculpturatus
AATCAAATTTAAGTCTGAATAATTTGGAGATGACTTTATTGAATATTTTTTCAATAAAACAATTTCTCAAAGTATATGCTTTAGGATAGAAAGTATTACCATCAGGATAATCTTAAATAAGCACATGTGAAATATGTATTTATTTTTATTATTTTTTTTTTTAATATTTGGGAATTTTTCGGTATTATTGGTACTTGTGTGTAGAGAGTTCGCGATTTTGTTTACTCAATTTAAAGCTTAATAACTTCTGTGTCTTTAGTCGAAAAGTTCTGAAATTTTGCAGGGTGGTTTCTGTATTGGGGTCATTAATGCTATTAAATTTTGATGGTTAAAGGTCGAGTGAGTGAGGAGATAGAGGGTGGTCATATGTCGTATCTCGAGATGAGTCAGAATTAATAAAGATTTTACTCGTTATTTGCATTTATAATTATTTATAAAACTCCTCGTTATCCTTAAAATTAATCTTTTTGTTATTTTATAATAAACAGATAGCACTACACACAATTTTAACTTTTTTGCCGGGAAAGTTAGACAACTCGTTTCTAAACTGCGGTTGTTTACTCATCAAATGTTATATGACTTATTGTAAAATTATTTAATTAATTATCTATTTAAATATATTACTGGTGGTTTGTTTTAAGACAAAATAATGATAATGATATTGATAAAGGATTAAAGTATCGATCAATTAATGAAGAAATTATTGATCAGAGTAATCTGCTTACAAGACTAAATACCAGTTTTCGATCTAATTAAAAGACAACATGATGATCATTTAAAAGGAAAAACAATTAAGAATAGAATAATAATCTGATTTTAAGTGATTTCTTTATGTTTCGAGTATTATTTCTCAATGATTATTAATTAATTCTTAATGTTAAAATGTTGAAGATGAAAACGCGTTGTATCTACTTATAAAATTATTTTTAATTTGTAATTAATAATAATATATTTGTTTTTAAAATTTAAATTATGTTCTAATGAATTGTAGATTTATTTGTATTTCATACTTAGTTTTCTAGACTTACCTGAAAGTCTATTAGATACATCATTTTTACAGTAATGTCTCTAGAGTATAAGAATGTCGAAAACGAAAACAAGATAGAAAAAAAGTAGAGAAGATCTAGTAGAATATTCATAAAAAACACCCACAAAAAAAATCCTCTCCTAATTGCATTTTAGGATGCTTCGTTTCCCAATGGGGATAGCGTTAAAAGTGCATTATATCTATTTGAAAAATCTTAAATAGAACCCCAAAGTTTTTAAAGAGGAAGAAAAAATAATTAAGTAAGAAAAAAAAAGTAAAATAAAGTACAACTATTTGGGTTATTTTCTTCTTCTTCATCTTCTTCTTCTTTTCTACTGGTAAAGGATGATATGACTTGCGTGTGATGCATTCAGTGAAAGCAATGTTATATAAGTCACGTTTACAGAAGGAATAGATTTATTGAGAACAGAAAATATATATATATATATAAAAAGATATTCTTCACTCACTTTTTTATGTATTCCATCAGCGTTTTTGTTCGAGAAAACTGCAAAAAAAAACTCCCTGCTTCCTACCTGCAAAATTAGATTAAGTGTAGTTTATACAATGAGCTACTCTATTATACTTACTATAAAGCTACTGAATTTTTATATTGAAAGAGTAAATAATTAATAATATTGTTAAACACAAATTAGTTAGTATATGGATAAGAACTAAACTCTTCTTTACTCAAAGGCCTATAATTGTATTATACAAAAATAAGCACAGAGATATATACAGTACAGATACATTAATATGCTATTTTAATAATTATTTCTTAATTTTATATGGTAAAAAAACAATTTATTAGCATTATTCATTTTAAAGTTAACAATTTTATAGTAATATATTAATTATATATCTAGGAAGATGTAGTAGGCTTCCTAGATACTTAGCGACAGTTATGCGAGGCCCTAATCAAGCATAGATTTGCGAGGCCTTTTTTATATAAGTTTACATAATGGTATTGTAGAATACACTTTAATTGGTATTGTACAAGATCTAGGATTTTGGCTATTACTGTATTATCAGTAGGTCCTATTGAATCGAGTATAAGCTTATCTGNAAATTACGATGTCTTCTCCCATAGGAGAAGCCGACTTTCCTGGGTGTATTTTTATCGCTGCCTCAGTAAAAAAAAAAGAAGAGATTCCTGTTCCGCGTCCAAAATACTCGTTTGGACCGAGTTCGGTCCGTAAATAGAGCTACGAGTTCGAATACCTTCTTTGTGTTACTCCTCCGTGTTTAAAACAAATGCCGCCGTTCTTCTGTGTCGCAAATTTCTCGAAATTAAATCCCCCCTTTCTTTTACTATAATTTTAAATAATAAAAATCACCATACTTTTCCTTTATATAGGTACTTTGTGTAATTAATCAATCGTTATTATCATTCATTCCAAACTATTTCGATTAAATCAGAATAACGAAAAGGACATACGAATTCCTTCAACGATTCGATTGAAGATAAAAGAATAAATAATTCCACAAGTAATTAAGTTCAAATGTTTTCTGGCGTCGTTCTTTAATCGGTCTTTCGACAATCGTTTTGCTATTTGTGTTACCGGAACACGTACGAATTTTTGCGCTCGATAACAAACCAACCAATTCCGGTTTAGAGGAGGGTGAGTTTTTAACGAATAATTAATATTTGGGGGGGGGGAGAAATTCTCTGGTTTAAATCTTCGAGGATTCCTCTATCTCGTGTGGACACCCCTCTTCTTTTTTTTTTGACGGTAATAAATAAATAATACACTCGAAAATACCTTATTGTTATCGATCATTTTAGAGAGGTAGGGGGGGTCCTTCGTCTGCAGTCGAGTGCGTAAATATTCGGAGATCGTCTTACGTCATCGAAGGACGACGTGACGACGCAATTATACAATACATTGATATCAATAGGTGTTGTATTTATTGTTATATTTACATATATTATCAAATAAGTGTTAGGCATGGTTGTGTAATTTGAATAAATTTCCTGGAAGGATTCGACGTATAGGAAAAAGGCCAAGGTCGAATCGAACAACAATAATTTGTTTTTTTTTTTTTTCCTACTGTACTTCTGGAACCAGTACCTCGTTCAACACCTTTCTGGCATTAGGGTGGACTTTTTTAATTTAAGTAATCGCGTGACTTCCGGTCCAGATAATTAATCTCACACTTTTCCGTTTAAGCTTTCTATATCCGGTCTCGATTTTTATTTAACTCCATTGTGAAGGTTCAGGAAGGACGGACAGACTGACTGACGGCTGTGGGAATGTATACGCCCGCAATATAAAAACTAAAGCACAATAATTTACTTTCCTACTTCCTAATACAACTTTATGGAAAATAGAAGATTCAATAACAATAGCGACTTTATTCGACTTCTACTATTTAAATTGCTACACTTAAATATATTTATATACAATAGAAATATTTTTAAAGCTAAAAATTTGTTACTATAACAGCATCAGGACTTCTTCACCAGGCTAACTCCATTGTATAATGAATTCATCCGATCAAAGTACAATACATCCCATTTGTTATTGCAACAGTACAAACAAAGAACCCACTTCATTAATAATTTTCTTTTCGGTATCATAACAAAATCACTTACTTCAAAAAAACAGTAGAATCAGAGTAAATTTAAATTATGTTCTAATGAATTGTAGATTTATTTGTATTTCATACTTAGTTTTCTAGACTTACCTGAAAGTCTATTAGATACATCATTTTTACAGTAATGTCTCTAGAGTATAAGAATGTCGAAAACGAAAACAAGATAGAAAAAAAGTAGCGAAGATCTAGTAGAATATTCATGAAAAACACCCACAAAAAAATCCTCTCCTANATAATTCAACTACGCTTGTTGGAGAACAATAAAAACACTACACTCAACAAGCCACCAATAAAACTCAACTGCCTAACCTATAACCAAAGTCTCCTTTTAATTTGTTTTTAAAAAAAAGCGCTTGACAAACTTGCCCCGCATGCCGAAGTTGCCCCGGTCTCACCTATTATACAATAATTCATTTCTTTCTAATTATCTTTTGTTATTTTTATTTGAATTATTTATTAACCAAGAACGAATATATCCTTTTGCACTCACTTAAATTATAATTTTTTTCCTCTCATTCTTCTCTTTAAATTATTCTTATAATTCAATCTTTCTTTCTCTCTCTCTCTTAGAGTAATTAAATTTTAGATTGAGAAATTAGTTTGTAGTTATGTGTCAAGTCACTGAGAGAGGGAAGAATAAT
>NW_019390431.1:0-1095 GCF_000671375.1 Centruroides sculpturatus
TCGAACAAACGCTTCGCGTATAGATGTTTCAAGGTTTACCAGGTTATCAGTGGTACTTCTGTTCCTACGAAAACAACTCTCATGTGGTGAAAAGTATTCCTTTTTCTCTAAGAGATACATTAGACGCCTGTTTACCATTCTCTCGAAAAGTTTACAGAGACAACTTGCCAAAGAAATTGGTCTGTAATTAAAGGGATTCTTGTGATCTTTACCTAGTTTGGGAATGGGAATAATGATAGATAGCCTCCAAGAGTCAGAAAAAGTATGTTCTGTCCATATTCTGTTAAACAGATGCAAGAGATTAGAAAAAGAATTGTTTGACAGATTTTTAATCATGCTGTAGTGAATTTTATCTGGGCCTACAGCACTATTCCCCGAGCGAGAGATTGCTGTATGTAATTCAATTCTAGTGAATAGCACATTATATTCCTCATTAGATGAGGAGTGAAAGTTTAAACACTGTTTTTCTCTTTGGGCTTTATAAGCTTGAAAATTCCTTGAATACACAAAATTGCTGGATTAAGCAGAAAATGTTTCACCCAATAAATCAGCAATGCCCTGTATATCGCTGATTATTGTGCCATTATTTTCCAGCATGGACAGAGAGTGAGAAGAATATTTCCCATTAATTTTATGGATTTTATCCCAAACTGCTTTTGAACTAGTGGAAGATGTTATGCTAGAAACATACTTTCTCAAAGAATCTCTTTGGCTTTGCCTCCTTATTCTTCTGGCATTTGCCTTTGCTTTTTGAAAAGCGACCAAATTTTCAGCAGTGAAATATCTTCTAAAAATCCCCCATGATTTCTTTTGTGCTTTAAATGCTGCCTCACAATTCTGGTTCCACCATGGTTTAGGATGTTTTGGATATCTAGTTGATGTCTTCCCCATTGTTTTTTCTGCTGCCTGAATGATACTCGAAGTGACAACCTCAACTGCATCATTGATATCAGCAGTATTGACCATTTCCTCAGTGATGTTAGCCAAAGTGGAAAATGAAGGCCAATCTGCCGTTTCAAGTTTCCAGCGTGGTGGACGGGCTGTTTCACAGCTTTCTCTGCCTCGATATTTTAGAAATATTGGGAAGTGGTCACT
>NW_019390431.1:1492-3265 GCF_000671375.1 Centruroides sculpturatus
TTCACCGTCTTTACCCGCTGAATCTCTTTCTCTTTTTGCCATGTGGGACATTTTCGGGAGTAGGCAGGATGGGCATCTTTGCAGTTGACGCAGCATGGAGTGGTTGTACACTCAGTACTCTGGTGGCCTTCAACTCCACATTGTGCACATAAACTTTTGCCTCGACATGATGTTTGGGAATGTCCAAATCGCTGGCATTTAAAGCAACGCAGCGGGTTTAAAATGTACGGACAAACCGGACAGCGCAGATATTCTGCAGTAACAAATGATGGTAATGTTGGCTTTCCGAAAGTAAGAATGAGATGTTTAGTTGGTATCAACTTGCCATCTCGACGAATGGAGATGCGTCGGACAGCAGTGACACCTTGATCTGAAAGACCGATCTGAATATCTGATTCGTCTTCAGACATCAGATCGATCTCAGATATCACCCCACGTGATGAGTTTAGACTTCCGTGTGGGGTGACAGTGACTTCCATGTCTCCCAGTGTTTTTATTGCTAATAGATTTACTGTTTGTTGAGGTGAGGCTGTTTCTACCAGCAGGTCCCCTGACCTCAATTTTTGTATCTTTTTCAAGTGTCCGATCGTTGATTCAAATATTTTTTGAATAAGAAATGGAGAGCATTTCGCCAGTGGTTTATCACCAGTTGCATGAACTATCAAGTAGGTTGCAGTGCTGGAAACGTTGGATGTTACTGGAGATAACTTATCCCTATTTAGTGGTTTTAAATTTCTTGAATCCATATTTAGACAAAAGAATTCAGCTCCTAGTGACCCCACCCACCATGGGGCCCAACAAGGAGATGCCGTCACATGCGAGACTCCCATAGACCGTCACACCAGGGTTTCCCAGGAGCTATACCCTCACAATGCAGTCAAGAAGAGCACATCTTGTCTGACGTGTCCGCCCGAACTGCATCGTTCAGTTGACTCCAAGCCGAGGTCAAAAATGACTCAACGACCAGCCGATTGACTCAAATGGAGCCTGATTTGAGCCTCCCGTTTATCCGAAGCAGGGGCCAAAGCAGTGTGTTGGGGACGTTATGTTGCCCCTCAACTACCAGGATCCCCCTTTCCGGCATACGGGACACCACGCACGGCAAACACGTGGGTGGGCGTTCAGATCCCAGGGATGGTGAAGAAGAGTATCTAAACCATCTCCGGGAGGTTCCCCTCACCACGGACAGGAACCCACATCGAGGGGAACGTCATTTTGTCCTTCCTCACTTTCCCGTCATCAACTGTCGACTTTCTCACTTCTCCCCTTACTTGACCCTCTTCCTCTCTCTCACTTCTCCCCTCACTTGACTCTCTCCCTTGCTTACCCCCGATACCCCTTGTAAATTTTTTGTCTTAATTCTTTTGTTTTATATAAAAAAAATGGTGGCACTACAGAACATTTGGAATTTCAGGTTAATGTTATAGAAACAATTATTCAAAAATATCACACCGAAACAAAGGTTACCAGACTTGGTCAGCCGAGAACTTCAGGGCCGAGAACTCAAGGTCCACTTAGACTTACGGAAAGACGTTTTCCGGACCTTCTTCCGGCAACCAACAAAAAAATGCTCCCACAAGACGCTGTGCCATATGTAAAAGCAAGCATGACGGTGCAGGGAAAAAAATAAGAAAAGAAACTAGATATTACTGCCAATAATGTGAGGTGCCTTTGTGTGAGGCACCCTGTTTTAAGATCTATCATACAAAAAAAATTTTTTAACTACATTCATTTTATACATCAATTTTAACTTTTTAACTATAAACAATATTT
>NW_019390432.1:0-3165 GCF_000671375.1 Centruroides sculpturatus
ACCTCGTGTAAAAATTATATTTATTTAAATATATCTAAGAAGAGAAATTTTTATATTATTAATCAATATTTTAAACAGAATATCCCCTTTAAAAAGTGGCGCGTTATAGGGCAAAAAAGGGGGGCAATTCCCCACCCCAAACTAATCTTTTACGAGAAAATAATTCCCACCGACGTCAACCTAATTCAAATTTTCCTTGGCTCCACCAAACTATAAAGTGCCTTAAACTTTATTGTTAGCGCCTTAACTATATTCATAAATGAAAGATGAATATATAATTAATTAATTAAAACAAATTATCCTGTTTAAAGTATCTCAGAATCTATGATAATTAAATATAATTTTATATGTTAATTATGTATTAAGAGGAGGTATTAATCTACGATTTCTGTATGATGGTAAGTAATGGTTTATCATCTCTAAAGTATTTTCAAAATTTATCCATGAGTAGGGTCAGTTTACCTGCAGATTTAACAAATTTCTATAAAAATAAAGGCGTTATTACAGATTTAAATAAGAAAAAATTCCATCCTTGCTTAAAAAACACCCCCCGAACTTAAATTTTAACAAGACATTTACGAGAAAAAAAATATAATAATAATAATAATATAATTCCGTGTTTTTTTAATTGTTTACACCTCGAAAATAATGAAAAATAATTATCAAAAATTTTATTAATTATAAGTATGAATGGAATGGAATTGTTAATTTGCATAAATTACAATTCTGGCGTTATCAATTATATTTTCGGATGACACGTCTGTAAGTTTGACCGTACACAACGGAATAATTACGGCGAAACCTGTATAAACCGGACACGACTTCATCAGGTTTAACACAGGTTTAACCTAAGAATTCTTCCCGTTTAGCAAGGATCCGTTTTGGACGGATTTTACTGCATATATTTCAAGTAAATAATATATTTAAAGCGTATAATTTTTCAGGTTTAATTTTAATTTATGCTGATTTAATTTAGGAAGTAACATTTACGAGCTTCTATTGTTTTTTTTTTCTTATGTAATTTTTTTTTTGAAGGAGAAAAGCATTATTTGTTTAACAGTTACTTCATCCATTAAAAGAAGTAGGGAAAATAATAATAAAAAAAATGATTAATGACTTCCATTTTCTTGTAGGTGTTAGACAAGAATTACTTCTTCACGAAGCTGCAATCAAAAATGATTTGGCTGTGGCCAAAAAACTCATCGAAGCCAAAGTAGATGTTAACGCAAAGGGTCACGTAAGTGTTGTAAATCTAAATTTGAAGACAATTTTTAAAGAATTTTCAAAGAAAAATTATCATTTTTGTAGATGGATCGCACACCCGTGCATTGGGCGGCATCTAAAGGACATTTAGATATATTAGCAACGTTAATACACGCAAAATGCGACATAGAAGCAACGGATAAGGTAGATTTTTGTCATTAGTTTAACATTAAAAATTTGATTTATTATACTCCAACTTCGAAATTTTATTGCTGTAAATTTATAGTATCGTTACTTCTGTAGAATAAATAGATAAAAATTGGATTTTTGGATACACTCGTAAATTTTCTCGGTCATACGAAGTAGCAGTAACACATAAAAAAAAAAAAAAAAAATTGACTTTAGTTGTTCGTAGCAGATGAACGTTTTCCCAATATTAAACACAGTTATTTTTATAAATTCTTTTTTTATTTCTTTCTTTTAAACCAAACTCTTTTGTTGTTTGTATCGTAATTCTTCAAAATGTTTCATATTTCAGTATGGAATGCGCCCTGTACTAATGGCCGCGTGGTTCGGTCATAAAGGAGCAGTGCAATTGTTAGTCGAAAATGGAGCAAATTGTAGGGCAGTTAACAGGGTAAAACTGCGTTAAATATTAATTTATTNACGTAAATTTCGTAACTAGAATGGACAGACTTCTTTGCATATAGCCGCCATGAATAATTGTATGGAAATTACAGAGAAATTAATTCAAGCCGGTGCAGATGTAAGCATTAAAGACAAGGTAAGATACTATTTTTAAAAAATATCTATTAAAATTGTACAAATTTAGATATATAAAACACATTGTTTTATTTATAGATGGGTCGTACGGCTGTTCATTTAGCTGCTCTTAAAGGACATCACCTAATCCTAGTCAGATTGTTAAGAGTGGGTGTAGAAATCGACGATAGAGACGAGGTAAGAACTTACTGTAATATAATAAAATGTGATTTTTAAAGATTTTACCCACTTTAAAAATGGCAAACGTTGCTTGAGTTGATTGCCTTGGCGAGGAAAGTAAAAAGAAAAAAAAAAATAATCATGAAATGCAGTTTTTGTCTTCAATCTTGTTTTGTGATTGATGGAAGAGGAATTCGATCGCTTACAACATTATCCTTATTTCCGATCATTTATTTTACTTGTTTCTCATTTTCTTCCAATCAACTAAACTAAAATTAATCATTTTTAAAGTGTTTTAACTTATATAGAAAATCTAATTGGAAAATATCCTGACAGGAAGCTAAGTTAATTCAAATCTAATCTATCGTTCCACGTCGAATTCTGTTACGTCTTCACTAAACGTTCGGGAACTTGGCGAGAAAATTAGAAGAAACTATACTATAATTAAAGCTGGGTTTTAAACTTGCAGAAGAGGCCCTTTTGCATCCACCTAATTTTAATAAATTTAAAAGCGCGAGGTCCCAGACTAGGTGGTTGAGCCACCTGAACTCAGTAGCGCCCATATGCAGTATGTATAATATACGATTACGCTACTATTACTTATCTTATATTTAAGGCTTTATATTCTCGGTTGCTAGGCCCTAAGCTGTAAATGCTGTCCTGACAAAAAGTACAAGAAAATTTATGTTCCAGGCAAGGGTTAATTTATGAGGCATTTTTCGTAAATATCAAAAACCGCATCACACGATAATTCATATCGTTTAAGGTCCACGATTCTAACTAGTAATGGATTCCGAAGTTTTCATAGGGGTCTCGTCCCTCCATTGTGAGCGTGAAAAAAGACACTTAATGCCTCTACAGCTAATAGAGTGGGGGGAATGCCGTGTCCATACACGTTTGTCCTGAGGAAAACGAGAGCTGAGGTAAATGTATCCTGAAAAAAATACGGAAGTTCGATTTCGATTCATCAACCATACATAATAGCGCAAATATAAATATTCATTTCATAGTATTATGAAT
>NW_019390433.1:0-3742 GCF_000671375.1 Centruroides sculpturatus
TAATATAGTTTTAATTTTTCATCCATAGGAAATTATGATAAAAATAAAAATATGAAAACATTGCTGATATTTCTGATCAACAAAAAAGCTGAGATGATGACAATACTTTGTAAAAAGAAAATGCCCTATTTAACTAAAATTAATATTAATACTTAATACAGTACTTTTAATTGACAATACAGTACAAT
This sequence comes from Centruroides sculpturatus, assembly GCF_000671375.1. Classification (NCBI taxonomy): domain Eukaryota; kingdom Metazoa; phylum Arthropoda; class Arachnida; order Scorpiones; family Buthidae; genus Centruroides; species Centruroides sculpturatus. Next base: position 189 of record NW_019390433.1, read on the forward strand.
TATTGATTGAAAATAAATTATCAATTTCTTTAATAAGCATGTTTCTCTTAGTAACGAAAAAGAATAGTATACTTTTGTTAACTTCTGGAATATAACCCTATGTTTTGCTTTAGTCCTTTGTTTCGTATAGCATGGATTAATATGGAACTTTCTCGGAACACATGTACTGTGTTATTCAAGGGAATATACATATATATAATTCAAATTAAAGGTGAGAGATTCTGGATTAAGCCTGATGTAAAGGTAACATCTGAGAATGTCAAAAAAAGTAAAAATATAAAAGAAAAAGTGATGTAACCATATTAAATTTAATGTCAAAGGTTTCAAAAAGTTTAAATAAAAAGGAAGTTTGTGCAAGTTTAACATCTGGTTTAGTAAAATTGCATTGCAGTTATTGGTCAGTTTAAAACAGTGTGATTCTAACAAGAGGGTTTTGTATTAATATTTCAAATATGTTGAATTTTTAACTGCTATAAAAATTGAAATGATCAACATAGTTTCTCAGAAATAAATTGTTTTAGAGGAATTCTAATGATGAATCTATAAAATCTATGAAATTTTTTATCTTGCCTTTACCTTTCTAAGTGATTGAAATATTATCCCTAGCATTCTACATGTATTAATCATTCTGTAATATATAACTGTGTGGAATTAATTTCCAATGAATATTAATGAAATTTAAAATTGCTTTCTCTTGAAATTGAATTTGTAACTTAGAAACTTTAATAATTTTTATTTTTTAAATTTCTTGGCATTCTATAATAAAACATTTCTTGTTATATTTAGTCTAAAAAACTAATATTGTTTCATTTATATTAAAATTTTATGATAAATATAATTTTAATATTTATGTATGCATTTTTAATAAATCTTTAGTGATATAAGACAAGCAAAGGAATCAAAACGTTACTTTGAAAAAATTGGAGATGACTTAGATAATGCTTTAATTAGAAATTCTCAAGCTCCTCGAAGTAAAACACATGAATGTGAAGATACAAGTAGCATACTAGCAGCTGTTAGATCTTGCTTTCAACACACAGCTCTAGATTATGTATCTCAAGTGAGTTTTTATTTTAAAATAATTTTTAAATGTTTGCTATATTTAAAATTAAGATCATTTCATTATTTTTTATTAATTGTAATATTTTACTGTTTATGATGGTAGTCATCAGAATGCTATTTTGCATCAGTATGTTAATATAATTAATTTTCTAATCTAAGATTTATTTTTTTTATCTAGTTAAGCTGTTTGCAATCAAAAAAGAGATTTGAAATCCTTGACACAGTAAGAAAATGACTTATTTTTAAAAAATTTTGTAATCTTATATTTAAAATTTAAAAAATAATGGTATTAGTTAAGAAATTTTTAGTTTGTATAAAGATTAATGAAATATTTTAGAACTTATTATAGTGAGTAACAATATTTTTCAGTTACCTGTAAAATTTGAACAGGATTAAAGATAAGATCTAGTTAAGAGGGTCAAAAAGAACAGAGAATACTTTTGACAATTCTGAAGTTAATTTCTAATTTACTCTGTTGTAGATAGAGAAATATAACAATTAGAAATTGTATTTATGCTACTTTAAGAAAATAAGTTAAATTGTTGTACACAAAACTTTAAAAAAAATTAAGTAACTATTTTTTGTATCTGTGATAATTAATGATGATCAGATAATGGAGTATTTATAATTATCAGATGTAGGCTATGTACTATAATTACATAATATACCTAAAATTACAGTATCAATCATATGTACACTGTTCTACCATTAATAGCAGAACATTGCCAAATCATGTGAAAACAGATGTCAGGTAAGTATAGGGATATCCTGATACTACCAATAAAGACATTGTATTGATTCTTTCCTTTGATACTGAGTACTCTATACTTTTGGTCTGATACTGATACTGGTATCAATACTTTACTTTGGATGTTGGGCTTTGAACAGGCCATAACAAAGGAGAGCACGTGAAATGCTGATTTTAATGGAATTAACAAGCTTTCAATGTTGAAAACTTGAAATACTAGGATGCTACATTTGTAAGTGTTCTCTATAAGATATAGACACTTGGTATTCTGAAATCAACAATAACCGGCATCTTATATACAAATGAAGAGGCTGGAGCTGAATCCACCAAGAAATGCTCCAGAAAACTCCCAAATTGACAGAAAGAAACAAAGTTTCGTGCAATGCTCTCACACAAATCTTGGGACAACTCAGCACAAATATGGTCAAAGGATGTCTGTGGGTTAGTCATTCAACTGTTCCCAAGTCACTGATCACTTTGACAGATGCTAGATGCTGATTGATGTGGTGTACAGAACACAAATCCTGGACTATAGATCAGTAGAATTCCTTTCTGTGGATAGATGAAAGTTCTCAATCTGCTAGTTGGATGGCTGTACCTAGGTGTAGCAAGTGCCAGGGGACCAGTTCTTCCAGACTGTATAGTGCCAACAAAGAGGTTTGGTGGAGATAGTATTGTATGGCTTGGCCCCACTATTTGTTATTAATGAATGCTGTACAGTATCTTTATATTCTGGACAAATACACACTACAAACATTTTGGCAGTACTTCAAGGAAGGCCACTATGTTTACTAGCAAAATAATGCACTCAGCCCTACTGCTCATGTTCTAATTGGAATGGTTTGCAAACATGGGTGGTGAAAAGTTGGATTGGCCAGCCCAAAGTCCTAATCTCAATCCTACTCAGTACCATTGGGATGGACTGGAGCAGGAACAGTGCTAAACTGCTGGCTATGTTAAAGACTGAATGGAGGAACATTTCACCAGATATTATAAAAAAATTGTGGAGATTATAAAGCATAAGGGCCATCATAGAAGTCAAAGATTTCAGCAAAAGATATTAGAAACCAATATCTGGAGTCCGAAGCATTGGTGTCTAGATATAAATGGTATGGCAGTGTGGCATAGCATATTATGTGGAACATATTCTGAACATATTATGAAATGAATGCAAATGACATTTTTCNGGGCCCTTCGGACTGTGAGGCATAGGTGGTGGCCCACGTTGCCTGTGCCTTATGCCGCCTTTGGTCATAGAAATGATGTAATTTGAAAATAAAATTATTTATAAATATGTATGTAAATATGTATGTCAAGTTACATTTTTATTACGATGCAAAATATATTTAAGAGTTTACGGCCATTGTGCCGGGTGAGATGTTGTTGAAACAAAAAAAGTTATGCATTCCATCACGCACATAAACAGTATTGTAATTCGCCAAGTGCAAATCAGCAAATTCATAAAATTTTTGTTTATTTTGAACAATCCAGATAATCGAAAATCCGGATAATAGAGGTCCGAATTCTACTGTATTTATAAAATAAGGATATAAAACTTTAAAAATATATTTTTGAAGTTATTTTATTTATTAATTTCTGAAATTTAGTTGTAATTAATTAGATATGAATTATTACTCATATGTTGAATGGTTTGTATATTAAAAACATTTTAAAAAATAGATCTAAGAAGAGAAATCTGTAAATAAAATGGAAAATAACATTTTAAACAAGTTATGAAATTTAT
>NW_019390434.1:0-3176 GCF_000671375.1 Centruroides sculpturatus
ATTTTTTAATAATTTGTCAAAACGTGGTTTTATTTTTGAGACGCAAACAACTAAATCATTTTCTAATTGAAGCCTATTTCTCTTTTTAGTTTGTATGTCCATCATTGAAGAGAATGTTAATTCACATAGGTAAGAAGTGGCGAATGGCACTAATAATTTTAAAGCCTCTCTTGCCAGTTCTGGATACATTTGTTTTATTTTCATCCAGAAGACGTCAATATTTTGCGAATGAAATTCCATTTTAAGCATGCCGTCAGCAGCTAAATCTATAAGATTTTCTTTCATCTTCGTGGTTAGATCAGCCAGTTGTACTGACATATCTATGAAAGGATTTAATATCCATTTATGCCCATAGTTAGCTTCAGAGTCCAGTTTTGGAAAGTAAGTTAATAGTTTCTCTTCCAAATTATGCAAGCTCTGTATCATGCAAGGGATGTGAGAACTTACTACCAACAATTGATCCATTGCCGTTTCTTCGACAATCTTCTGAACACAAGGGAAAGACTCATATATATTTTTTTGCAAAGACGTTGACCACAAACGAAGTTTTGCGAAGAATCCTTTGATTTTATCTTTAGCTGTCAGAATGTTTTCTTCTCTCCCTTGGAGTTTCTTGTTTAAAATATTCAGGTGGCTAAAAAGATCAGCAAGAAATGCTAATTTTAGGAGCCAAACAGGGTCACATAAATAATTCGCATNTTCTAAGTATAGATATGAGCTTAAATTTAAATATAATCAAAAACAAATCGTATATTTATGAATAAGATTTTGTGTTTGAAGACAAGTGCATTAATTTTTTTTTCCCCCTGAGAGAAAACATTTTTATATATCAGACTTTTGCCATATTGTAGCAAAGAAGATTATTGCAATTATTCTAGATATTTAACTTTTAAATCAATAAGCAATTCTGTAAATAATTTTTTAAATGTCAGTTATATTGTATATTTTTAAATATAAATATTCAAAAAATATATAATAATGATTGATATAGATTTTATTTATAGTATGTTCAAGGCATAGCCAAAAATTTTTGCACGTGGGCAACATCCTGGATTTAAAAAGTCAAGAGTTAAATATAGAAAAATTTCGGTTTACGTGCACTAATTCTTACGTCCACGACCTATTTAAACAGTAAATAAAAATTATAAATAAACAATAAAAGTAAAAATTAATGGATAAAAGTTTTTTAAAAGATTTTTATCCTTAAATACGAATATTTTTATTATATTTTTTTATATCAAAATTTCTCTTACAATCCTAATTTAGCGAATTCTCCGGCCTCTTACGTACTTTTTTTTTGGCGAGGAATAACGGAAAACAAATCAAAAAGAATAATATTTTTTTCTATTTGAAATTTTTATTTTTCAGTGTTTTTCAATTTACATGCAAATTCTCATATGTACTCACTATCCTATTGTACTTTCATGTATAAATGAAGTCTATTTTATTAAAGAAAGAAAAAGTCCAGCAACGAGTTGTATAACTTTCCCGGCTGGAAAACCCTAAAGATCAAATTTATGTATAGATAATAGCCTGGAAAGTAAAAGTTAATGAAGATATAATAATTATTTTATTCAATAATACGTAAAATAAAGTTGTTGAAATTAAATTGAATTTAATTTAATGAAATAATTGAATTTTTTTTTTGTTTTTTATGTTAATTTTTTAATAGCTGATTCCATACTTTTTCATTTTCGGCTCTCCGCTCTTCTATGGCACTAAAGGAGTATTTTTATATAAAATATAATAAAGTATATAAAAAGTATATATAAAATATCAATCATAAACACACTTCTAAGTATCTTATTGTGAAGACAATGCTAATTCGCTGGAATGATAACCAAAGTTCTCAATATATCTGTTAAATCATAAAGGCAATGCCTATAGCGCTTTCAGAGGCCTCTCAAATTTGGTGGTATATTTTAGTATTTAAATCATCAAATAGGTAATTATTATAAATATAATTATTCCGGTGTCTGTTAAATTCAGAATGTTCATTTTCGAAGTTAAAATTGATCAAAAACTAAGGTAGGGCCCAGGGTCGGATCTATCAATACATAGGGACTAATAGGGCTTAAGCCCTGGGGTCCACAATGAACACTTATCGTATAGTAAAAAATAGTCAATAGGTTAGGTTATAGTGTAAGTTTGGTAAAAATGGTAAAAAATGGGCCCCATTGGACTTCAATAAGCCCTAGGCCCCGAAAAACCTAGATCTATCCCTGATAACGATAATTAAATCAAATAATAATTAAATCAAAACTATAAAATAAAAATCTTTTACGTTAATTTTATTTTCACTGTCTACTTGTTAGCTAAAAAAGAGAATAAACTTATGATTAATTTAAGGATCAGATTAATATAAACTTAAAATCGCAATACGTGCGAGTAAAAAGGCCTGAAATATGCATTAGACATGTTAAATAAACTCAGTAAAATTCACTAAAATTCTGTCTGCGAAAAAATTTTAAAATTTATTACCGGATTAATTTAACTTTAATTAAAATTAATTTAATCTATTTCTTCTCAAATCGTGTTTATATCAATGTTTTAACCTTACAGCATTTAAGGAAAGAAACTGTAGCCACATAAAACTGTTTTAACGTCATATTTGAAGCACTCCCAAATTTACAAAATTAGATTACAAATTTTATTTAACATAGAAGAAACTACGTGTTCAGACCTAAGGTCAGAGTTCACTTCTTAGAATGACTGTGAGTGGTACTCTCCCCTACCTGACTTCGGTGGGATGAGGTGGCTGTTTTGCATGTTTGTAGAAGAGGGTCGCCATTTTGGATTTTATTTTGACTCGATTCTCGGCCCCCTGACTACCTACGTGTCTGGATTTTTTTTATGCGCGAATGATTTAGGCACGTAATAATCTGTGCCAAATATTAACTCTCGACATATACTCCTTCATATCTCTATGCTGGTAAGAACATCAGGCAGTACGATTTTATAAACAAGACATAGTCTTGTCAAAAATGAGAAAAATAATTGCGAACGTTTTTATAAATTTATAATAGAATTGTGTTGAAATGCATTGAATGCAGTGCTGATATTTCGAGCCAAGTGAAACTCTCTACAAGATACTTTTTCTTCCATTAAACTTCTTAGTTCCAATAAGAGGGAAAATGCACTGAAGAGAGATTTAATAACCTAAAAAGACAATAATA
>NW_019390435.1:0-2887 GCF_000671375.1 Centruroides sculpturatus
TACAAATGTTATAAAAATGTAGGATAAAAAAGATAAAAGATAATTTAACTTTTACTTCAAGAAAATTGTGTGTGTTACAGACAATAGTACCTGAATTAAAATTAAAAAAAAACCATAAAAAAACCATTATTAAAAAATTTTAAAAAGGTAGGAAAATAAGAATCATATATGAATATCATAAAACTGCACTAGCATATTAATATTAATAAGAATTGAGTAATATTGATTAATACAGTGCTTTCATCTTATTGAATTTTGTTATCAAAAATAACTTTTACAAAATGTAGACACAAAAACATTCATCAGTGAAGTGTAAATGATATTCATAAAAAAACTGATTTAAAAATATATCTGCATGCATTTTATAATGGAGAAATTGGGAGAAAACAATAAAACAAGGAGGAAAAAAAATACATAAGTTATTAAAATTCTTGAATCCAATTAATCTAATGGGAAGGTAAAGGGAGTGCATTCCAGGTACCATTGAAAATAAGGTTGACAGTTTCCAGGAATATATGATGTAGACTTGAATGTAACACACACAGGGATCGATACAGCCTGTTAAAACTTCTGAAAAGAGAATCAAGAGAAAAATATTTTAAGGTGGTAATTATACAATTCTTTCATCACACCAACTCCAAACTACTTCCAAAAACATATTAAACATAACTTTCATTTATTAAAATAAAATTATATTGAATAAATGAATAAAATAAATACTCAAAAATGCTTTTAAAATTATTAATAATTATATTATTTGAAAATAAATATAAAAAAAGCTGTTTTTGTTATTGAATATATTTTATTGATATTAAAATATATTCAATAAAATAATTTTTATTGTATTTGTGTATTCTTCAAATTCAAGATCAATTCTTTTGAACTGTTTTCCCCCCTCAACTGAAATAAAAAAGTTGCTAATAAAACTATTACTAATGAACCAATTCAAACTTGCATGTCTTTAAAATATTTTATTTATAATATCGATAAAATACAATTATTTCATTAAACACTACCTTCATAATTTTGAAAAATATTTTAAATTTAGATGTGATTTGAACTTATTTACAAAATAATTGCTTACTAATGAAACAAAACACAAAGATTTTTATTTGAAAATATTAGCAAAATCTTTGAAATATTTTCATTTTAAAATGTTAGTAGTGTTTAATATATTTTGTTCCATTTCCATTAAAACAATTTTTGTTAATATGTTTGCGAGAAAAGACATTATATTGATTTTGTTATTTTAACCTTGAAAATTAATTTTATACAACTATTCTGATTACATTTCCTATTATGTAAACATAAGCAAATATTATAAAATAGCTGACTACTTTATGTTATCTGGTAATCAATAATTTTGCAATAAAAATTTTTCTAATTATTATTACATGTATTTTATTTTTATTTTTATTTTATGCCACTGATTTTTATTACGTCAAATTTTTACATATCCAAATCCGTTTAGTATCTTTGAATGTTAAGATAATAAATATTTTTTCAAAATGTATGAAAATTTTAACAAATAACTCTCAATTAAGGTGAAAAAATTTCATTTGATAATTTAAAGAACAGTCATATTTACACTAGGCTATTTAAAATATTAATTTAAAAAAAATTAATATTTTAGATTATTCATAAAACAGAAGATAAAATTTAAAAAAAGAATAAAAAAAATAAATAAATATGCATTTCAAAAGAAGTTTTACACAAAGACATTTCATTCATAGCCAGGCAAAAGAAGTGTTTGATGAAAGCATTGTACTTACCAAGAAAGAAAAATTTTTTAGTATACAAATATGTTTAGAAATAAAACACTATAAATTCTTAGATTTATAATTTTATTTCTTAGATTAGAATGACAGATGGGAAAATAGTAAAACAGATTAAAGATTGGCAACCAGAAGGAAAGAGGGAAGATGTTGGAAAGATACAATGAAGAGAAACAGTGAACTGGTCACAATGGATGATCAAGTCTAATGCACAAGAAGAAATTCTTAGATAATATTAGTTCAGTTTTATATATTACCTACAACCAGTGCACTTTTTCTAAAATCATTTCTGCCAGTATGCATATATAATAACTGAACATATAGAATTATTTTTGCTGAGTAACTGCCAGTACTATTTGCAGACTATTGATAGTGCTTATGCTATCTGCCAGTATGGCATACTGATGTGTTTAGCCCTGCTTACAACCGACATATTATTTATTCCTATGACTGTTCAATTACTTCTAACAGTTTAACTCAACAAAATATTCACAACACAAAAATAAGTAAACCCTAAAAATATTTTAATGATATAAGTTTTATAGATCAGGTATAAGTTGATATTTTAGAATGTATAAGAAATACAAGATATTTATGATAGCTTCTCATATTTCTTACACCTTATTGTAAATTATTTTAAACATTTACAATAAGGTGGACATTTATAAAATGGGAAAGAAGTTATTGGATTTTTTAGTATATCATAAATGAATTTTATTAAATATTTTTATACTTTTAATTTTAGCAATTAAAAGTTTTAATATTGAATTAAATATTTAATTTATTCCAACCAGTTTCAAAATTTAAAAAAATCATATGATTCTCATTTAAATAAGTCATAATTTAAAAACTGTTTATAATATTGAGTTATACAGTAGAGCGTCGATTTTCCTAAATTCAATCATCTGAAAGAATTCCAGTCTGCAAATTTAAATTTTTGCCAATGCTGTGGCGCTTCAATCTTTGGCTATGTCTTGGGCTACTCAAATATTTTACGTTTTTGATACTAAATTAACATCCGAAGTATAATTTTTTATTGTTTTTATATTTTTCAATATATTTATTTTGTTTGTACAAAATAAAAAAATAATTTTTAACGATACAATAGTCTT
>NW_019390435.1:3107-3632 GCF_000671375.1 Centruroides sculpturatus
AGTCATGGGAGGGAGAAAAATTTCAACATCGGATATGTTAAACTATTTTTTCGTACATAAATCGGTTATCCGAAATATCAGTTATACGAACAACCCCAGTCCCCAATTGATTCGGAAAATCGACACACTACTGTATTTTTAAAAATTTTCAGGTGCTTTAAATTCAATTTAGCTTATTTAATTTAATTTTTAATTCAATCCATTTATGACAAAAATGAATATAATTAGATTATTACTCAAACTATATGCAATTCAGTACAATCATAATAAAAATTCAATACCTAAATTTATAAGATTTAAAATTATTTCAACACAGATGATGATGATTATTGTTATCAATTTTGTCAAACAATAATGATATCAATAAAAATTTGTATAGTAATTTGATGTTAGTGTTATGTAGTATCATCACATATATGTTGTATTTTTGTTCTATATCACCATACACTAAAATCAGAACAACAATTATTTCAAATTTTTCATTAAAGTTATAGATATTTCTCCTTTGAATTTATTGTCTTCTAT